>NW_019211454.1:15238653-15318552 GCF_002443255.2 Varroa destructor | reverse complement strand
ATATGTAGTTACGATTTTCAAACTGACTAAGGTGAAGAACAAATATGAAAGTTTCAAACATACACCGCGTATAATCTGTATATGCAGTATGAGACGCTATTCTTCATATATCACACAACTGTATACAAGGCTTTATCGGTCAAAAAGGGGAAAAATCGCCTGTTTCTAGCCGGCCTGCACATGGCAGGGTGTGGTCAGTTATCAAAAAGAAACGCTTTGCCATGCGGGTCTCTGTATCTATATCTATAAGGCTTGACAGAATTGAAAGCGAGGAAATTAACCAACAATATGGTTGTCATAATAATAGTTATCGTCATGCAATCAACACAGTTGGTAAGAGGAGGCAAACGATTTTAGGCGATAGGCGATATCGGTTGGAATTATTAGGTGGCAGATACCGAAATCGGTGATGGCTGGTTTTAAAGGTTTAACCTGTTAGTTACGTCAGGGTCATGACGATTTCGGGTCCAATGTGCGACCACTACGATTGTAAAGGTACTCATGGTAAACTAATTGTCTTTTTTATTATATATATATATATATATATATATATATATATTATGGCGGCAAAAGTCAAACGTTGACAAATAATGCCTGCTTGAGTCTTGCTATTGGGATGGAAGGTATCACCAGGTTCGTAATAAAAATAATTAGCTAATACGTTGATTACCAATAAGGGAAAGATGTTATATAAATAATATGCGGAAACGAGTAAAATGTTTTTTAGCTCAAAATAAATTTACTGTATATACGCATGTGTAGGCCAAATGAAACGATCTCACCCCGTCGTCGTTGATCGAAAGGTTGAGTCGAACCACAGTTTTTTTCTGTCAGTGAGCAAAACTCATTTGGCCAAAGAACGTCCATCCCTGTTTTTAGAAATTACCTTGTATAAAAGCGCACCATGTTTTCTTTTGTTTTGTTTGGGGAACATCTTTGACTTTAGTCATCACGGATGATAGCAGTAATTGATCCGTTGCAAAGCTGAGGGACCGCTCAAGCAATGGCTTGATTGTCCTTCAAATCATTACGGCTGCAGATGCAGCTATTTCTACAAACACATACAGATAGCCGGCATATCATAGGCATTATGGCTGTTTAAGAAATAGTAGCGCAATAGATATCAATCGTTTTGATGCACAATCCAGACAGAACTTTGCAGACGCCTATTTAAACCTGTCACGACCGCCAAAGCCCTGTTCCAGCCAAACGCACGCAGTGAACTTCGGCGGCGGCAGCAGCAGGACGGCAAAGTCATCCTTCTTCACAATGTGAGGCGTGTTCTTGGATCAACTACGTAGACAACTGCATTAGTAAAAATATAATCCGATGATGACGGTATTAACAAAAAGCAGGTTTATCTCACACAACATGTAGTAACTTGTTTAGCGCAAGAATATCAGTAGAAATTCACTTTGATCGTCTCTTCTTTTTTGTTCGGCTTTCCACCGCCATCAAAAACATAAAGTTCTCCTCGCTCGCTAGAATCGTCGTTACATTCCCATAGAATGCTTTAACGTTTGACTCCTGTGTTAATAACTAACCATTAAGAGGCATATATTTGTATCACATTGTTTTTGTCGGCGCGTTGCTCGTCGCAGTTTCGGTCGATTCAGTAACCGGCACCTACAGTCACTTTCAGCAATACCACGACAAATGCTATTTACTAAACGAGAAATCATCGTGTAACCCAACTTTTAGATGAGATGATTTTCTATTTACCTTTAATGCAAGCATGGTTGCCGTCCAGGTGGAATTTTCACAGTCGACTGCAACGAGCAGGTCTGTCAACTGGGTCGATTCAGCCAAACTTGCCTATCACTCACTAAATGGAGGTTGGGTCAACACAGCTGAACGTCATTGCGGAAAGGGAGCCACCTCGGCCAACGCGCGCCACTGTTTGAATTGAAGATCGTTGTATCGTGCGGTAAGTGGCTGTCGCAAGGACAAATCAGCGACGCCATCTTCGTTATAGCTACAGTCGTCTGCCGAGTCAGTCTATAAGCAAACTGAGGGACCTCGTCCACCTATCTGTTTGCATTTGTTGATACAGTCTGCCCACTACGAGTCAGACAGCTATCGTCGGTCGACTGAAATAATATAAGTTAAGTAGTTTCAATCTATTGACATGTGTCTAGAGAAGTAAGTTAACAGGTCAGCTCGAAAACCTGGAGATTTAATGGGTTCAAAATTGTTTACATTCACAGTCATCCCCACATAGCCTGGCCCGCGCATCCGAGCATCGTTCAACAGAGCCAGGCGATGCTCGCTTACACGCAAAATGGCCGCTTTCCCTTTTGAAAACAAACAAAGAAAGTGACCGTACAGCCGTGGTTGATAGCGTAGTAGGAGCGTATTTGTCTATTAACTTGGTCAATTAAGTTCGTGAGATGGTCTAAGTTCGAAACTGAGCATAAATACGAGGTTCGTTTAGGGTTAATCGAGCCAGCGAATACAGCTGTGCCTATCTATCAATATCGAACGTAAAATCTCAATGATTAATTAGGTATAGTCGCTGACAATTTCGTGGCTTGATGCTGGCTGGTACCGGCGTATCATTCGGTGGTTACTGTAGAAGTAAGTGACAAGGCCATTTTGTAAGTTGGCGCACAGGGTCTTTGTGGGCCATAGCAACGCTGTTTCATCATCTACCCAGACCAATTGTCAGTCTGTGTTATTTGTACCTTGAGTGGTGCGGACGAGGGTAAGCTCTTCTTACTTGAACGTTGCTTCTTCTTCAGTTTTGGCGTAACGTCTACGTAAGAGAAACAATCGAATAATTTGAGTTGCAACGCGCCCCTACTGAGCGCTGGGCCTTTTTTTGGTACGTTTGCTGTCGATGACAATGGATACTCGTAATGGTACGCATGTTGAATTTTCAATACAGTAAGACAACGACCGGTTGCAGTAAATAGGATCGTTCATACTTAGAAAGAGCGTGAATAAATTGTCATGTTCTTAGTAGCAAGACATATGGCTAAAACAGCATTAACCGACGAACAAATCAGATAGAAGCGCCACAGGTGAGGAATGAAATGAGGCCATACGAAGACATGGCGTGTTCGTGATGATCGGCGTTTGGCAAGTTGGACTGCAGAGTAAATTCGTTTGTATAAGCAGCATGAGAAAAGTCTTGTAAATACAATTGTCGCACTTATTCGAGCGGGAAGCGTAGTTACTATGGTGCGAAAAAATGCATATCTCCATTGATCTGCCTGTTTTATCGTATGCTAGTAGATAGGAATTAGAGACGTATGCAACATGTTGCGCTATGATAAGCGTTTCTACACCCGTTGAACAAAAGGGCACGTAAGACTAGTCAGTTAACTTGCCATAAATCGAGGTACTTGCTCATCATGACTCGATTGCTAATGTATCTGTCACACAATGGAATCACTTTGGAACAGGGAACTGAGTCCCGAACGTGAAGGCTTATTGAAGCGACTTCAACTTTTGCTTATCTATACCCGGATTTAAGATGAAGAGCGTGTCTATCATGTCGCAATTATTCCTAACAACTTTGTTTGGGAAGAATTGTTTGGGAGTAGACAATGTTGTGCCTCTTTTCTATCGCAGTCTAGAAATTGGACCGTTCAATAGCACGATCCCTTCCGTTAGCTACAATAGAATAGGTTCATATGTTAAGCATTATTTGTGGAGTTTTCCTTATTAATACGCTATTATTCATATATGGTATTATTAATACAATATCTTTACGTATATCCTTCACGTTAAAATTTCGTAGTTTGGGAGAAGCCATCAGTAGCCTTAGGAGGAAAAGTTAATAGGTTATTAACAGACGTAATCTACGCCTGGCGAAAATTCGCAGAAATTTGGTAACGAACCAACAAATCTGTCTTCTTAATAAGCGAGGAAAAAGGTGTAAATAACCTCATGACAACTCAACGTATTGATTCGACAAAGCCGTTAATAAAACCATCTTTCATAATAATCTGTTTTTGCTCTAATCTACGATCGTTTTAGGACACCTTTTTAAAAGGGCATACCGATCACAGTAGGTTTGTCCCTTAATTTTCAATAGTTGTAGGCGGAGTGAGATGGTCTACTTTATTCTCTTGTGTTGCTGACCTGTGAACCTATGCGCTGTCCTCGTAAGCGCCCATTGAATTACAAGTGAATGGTCCCGTCTTAACGTGACTGCCCCCTCAGTATCATCGATTCCAGCTCAAATCTACGATAATGATAATATGCTATCATTGAAATATTACATTCTAGCACGAAGTGCTAAGGCTAAAAGGCAAACGCTATGGCTCTAGGACTCCCTTTTTTCAAAATATGCTTAGGACGGCCGCGGACTCTATTACAGGTAACGTAGGCTTTGGATCTTTACCAAGCATCCACCATCTATATGGCGTTTCCTTTAAAATTGTGGTTATATTGTTAATGTCGCTTACTGTAAGTAGCTGAGTTGGTATCAGACAATCTTTACTTACGTATATCTGAATAATCTGTAACTAAGGTAGTCTGTAGATGCAAACGATTTGAATGCATCGTGCACACTGGCGTCGTTTTATGTTAAAAAAAAAAAAAAAAAGAGATGGAAATATAAGAACAGCATACTTGCAATTACTCGGTATTAGGTACACATAGAAAATATGTAATATATAACTACTGCTTTGTGTAAATAAGAGTTATTTTTTAAGAACAAAGCGTTTATTAATTCTACAGAAACAATGCATTTCGTTAAATCGTCAGCAATATGTTTGAATCACTTAATTGATATACGTAAACGACGATAGCCATCGACTCTCTCACAAATTAATATACTTTTCTTCCGCTTTACTCAGATCTTCAATGAAGTCTTCTACGAGACTTGGCTGGCTTCCTTGTTAACGTTAATCCTATCTAGCGTAAGTTAGGTAGTCGGCGATAACCGAAGCGTGTGACACGTCAAGTTCTCGGGCGGGTATTCCATGGAGTGTGAACTTAAATCGAAAATAGGGTTGGCTCCTTAGTCGTTCATCATCGACGAAATACATGACAGTTTGCGTGACTAGTACATTACACACATATATATATATATATATATATATATATATATGTTTGATGTACCGATTGTAATTAATTAAAACATAAGATCTATATTCATCGACAAAGTCATTTTCCACTGCTTACATATCATTTTCTGAATCACGAGTTCCCGTATAAAACATCCAGTTTCTCTTAAAGGTCTACACTGGCTTTAGGATAGTAATCTTAATTCTGAGATCTCTGTCTGTTGTCATTTTCTCTTACTAAGTATATAATAATATATATTAGTGCCAACTCACGTAAAAGCAATATAACATTTGCGGTCTGGATGACAGGGAATAGCTCCGTGGTGTAAGTGCATCAAATCTTCTAAGAATAATGGTAATAGTTCAGTGCTACCACGCTCGTCTACTAAGTTTCGTGAAAAATGGTAGTTTAAGTTTGAATTCGAATAGACATTTCGCGCTGGGAGTCAGTTGGCCGAAGTAACGTCTAACAGCTTACGTAAAACTTAAAACCTATTAGTCCCCTGCCACTGGAAACATGTTGGACTTCTGTTGCTATCACGGCTTATCGCTGTAAACAATCCAGCGTATCTGATGCTTGCTAATGAGGTATCTACATAAAATAAAAATAGGTGAAGTGTTCCTCTTGAATTAAGGTTTAATCAATTGTGTTTGGTAACGACGATTAACTATTACAGTTACATAGAGCTCACACTATCTATAAACACAGACAGACAAATCTTCAATACACAAATAATACTTTCAGCATCCCGGCTATTATATATATTGTAGCTCGTTTCCAGAACAGATCGTAAAAAGTATCCTCAAAAACAAATAGAAGTTTGCATCTGTTCTACCAATTATCCGTTGACGCGAAAAAGACTGTGTTACTTGTTCGAGCTGTTTCTGACAAGAGCAGATCTCGCCTTATCCGTTTTGCTCACACCGACTCAAATGAGAATCTCGCTTATTTTATCCATAAAACGCTTCATGTCGCCTCAGAATTATTCAGTGTCTTCACTAAATCCGTGTCTGCCAAATCTATTCTTAGGCAAACTTTTTGTTCTCAATCTTCGCTCTTGTATTTTCCGGCCTCGTTAGTCATTCGCTTGATTTCTTCGTTGGAAGGTCCATCGTAGTTGTGGGTGATGGTTATGTTCCCGTACCTACCGGTCGTCGTTTCGACCGCCGACACAGTAAAGATTCCGTTACCATTTATGCCGAAACTGATTTTGATAGGCAACGCTTTATAGTTGGGTGGTCGACTGACGACAAATTGGCCACAGAGGTTATAAGCGGCCATCTGTTCGACTTCAGTGGACATTTTACCGGCCGTTGTTAACTCTAGACAAAATAGAGGTCAATCTCTACCGTTAAGTCTTTAAATCCGATGGCAAGCGTAGGTAGCGTCACGTCTTGAATACTTAAATTCAATTAAATTGAATTGTTGTGACTTTTCAGCATCGCTGCCCACACCAGGGGCTACAGCCCCGTTCTAATTAAGAGATTGATTATACTGCCAATTTTTAAAAATATTGAGCGATATTTTGGAGATTACATGGAGAGGTTACATGGAGTACGTGAGAAATCGTCAAGCAAATAGACGTCATGTATGTACCCTTCATTTATATCGGCGTCATCTAAAACTTTTGTGACGTGTTCCAAGGTGGCCTGGGCTAGATTTTCGCACAAGCCCTTCAAGCAACTAAGTTACCGTGATGATATAGTCGATGCCTTTATATAACGAGTAGACATCCATCCGTGCTTCTCTGTTTTTTTGGCTCGTTAGCACATCGTTCGTAACCGTCTTAGCAAGCGCTTGTTGAAAGTTGGTTAGAGGGAGTTCTCGTTAGATTGAACTGCTATACGTCGTTTTAGTGGAAAGTAGTCGGCTATACGGCTGACTTTTCTCCATCGAGATCTATGTCTTTGGCAGCTGCGTGGATTGTGCCTTTGCAGCCGTTAAAAATGTCACCACCTACGACAACACAAGCTCATTATGGTTGACTACATGTCTCTGATGAAGTGCACAAGCAATGTTGGCTCACTAGCGATACATAATATGAAGCCTAGAGTAACTGCAACGACCTTGATAGCCTGGTTCTGTGAATTGCTAAAGTAGGTAGGCTTTGAAATAACTGTGTCACGAGCTTCACAATTCAATTCTTTCAACCATTTATTTCATCTTCGCAAAGACTGTCGGAGACATTTTCTTCGGAGACTGATGTCTTGCGCTCATTTTCAACCGCTAGTTGGTACGAAGATATAGTACATTCTATTTTCTTAAACCACCTACTTACCGAATCGATCTATTATGGATTACGCTTTGTTTTTTTTTCATGGAAAGCTGTGTTAGTTAGATTCAATGCGATCTGGCTCAATGCAATATCACCAATAAGCCGCTCTTTGGTAGTACAGGCGACGTATGACAGTGTTATCCGGTTTTTCTGTCCACTAGTAATTACCCGAATCTTTCCGTTACGGAATACCACGATTCCAATTTCCGGGTATTGAAATTGCTCCAACCTTCCTAGCTCTTTCTATTATACTTGAAGCCTGTTTTCTTGCAGATCAGTCAGAAAGATACTAGATAGATAGATAGATATACTAGATCGTAAGTAAAACATGTTTTAACAAACATGTACTTTGGTATTTCTTCTAAAAAATTTGGTATTTAGAAGAAATACTCTTTTACGAAGCAGATAAAAAAGCAGATAAAAATAGATATTGTATATCTATTTTTATCTGCAATACTATTTTACGAAGAAGGAAAAAAAGCAGATAAAAATAGATATTGTAAATCTATTTTTATCTGCTTTTTTTTCTGCTTCGTAAAAGTATGTTGTATATATACATGATTTTACATAATACATCTGTATTATGTGTGTGCGTATATATATATATATATATATATATATATTCATATTCATAGTATATATATTCATATTCATAGTAAGTAGTAGTATAGTACTAGTACGTAGTTGATTTATTTAATAGATATTTTCTACTTTCTGAAAATTCTAAACACCGCTGTTAGGATTCGCTTATTTTTACTTCCGTTAAGTATCAAGCAGGTATATTTCCAGCCCTGGGCAAAAGCGGAGCCTTGTTATCTTTCGGAAATAAGTGACGCACACGACGGCCGTAGGTGATTCGGGTGCTAGCGTCGGCATAAATGTGACATGACGTTACGCTACGTTGAACACCAGCCCTAACCTACCTACTGTTTACTGATGTCCTGTTTACAATGTCAGCAGTTCTCAGTCCTTTACTCAGTCGACCTCTTCAACGGTCGGCCCCTGCGAAGCACTGGTAGCGTCACCACTAAACTCCTTGCTCATTCCGGCAAACTCGGAACCTCCGGTTGGGCCTCCGTGAATTTTCGTCATTAAAGGCGCGGCTACCTGTTCGAGATCATTGCGTCGTTGCTCGAATTCCTCTGTAGCCGCCAACTGATTACTGTCAATCCAGGCCAGCGTCTCCGTCACCTTCTCTAAAACCAGTTTACCCTCTTCCGATAGTTTCTCCGCTCCGGCACCTTCAACCGTTGACTTAACGGTGAAACAATAGCTCTCTAGCGTGTTCTTCGCGGCTATACGAACCTTCTGTTTGTCATCCTCGTCCTTGTACTTCTCTGCTTCCTGGACCATGCGCTCAATATCTGATTTCGACAGGCGACCTTTGTCGTTGGTGATCGTGATTTTATTCTGTTTCCCGGTCGACTTATCTACAGCGGAAACATTGAGGATGCAGTTTGCGTCAATGTCGAACGTCACCTCGATCTGCGGTACACCCCGCGGGGCCGGTGGGATGCCGCTCAGGTCGAACTTGCCCAGCAGATTGTTATCTCTCGTCATTGCCCGTTCCCCTTCGAATACTTGAATGGTAACAGCGGGCTGATTGTCTGCGTAAGTACTGAATGTCTGCGTTTGCCTGGTGGGTATCGTGGTGTTACGCTTGATCAGAGTCGTCATCACACCACCAGCGGTTTCGATCCCGAGAGACAATGGTGCCACGTCAAGTAATAGCAAGTCCTGCACTGCTTCTGAAGTATCTCCGCTAAGAATAGCCGCTTGCACTGCGGCCCCGTATGCTACAGCTTCGTCCGGATTGATCGACTTATTAAGCTCTTTGCCATTAAAGAAATCCTGCAAGAGTTTTTGAATACGAGGAATGCGGGTAGACCCACCTACCAGCACAATGTCATGCACCGAAGCCTTATCCATTTTCGCGTCGCGCAAAGCCTTTTCCACAGGGTCTAGCGTGGAACGGAATAAATCGGAGCAAAGCTCTTCGAAGCGGGCCCGTGTTATCGAAGAGTAGAAGTCGATGCCGTCAAACAGTGAATCTACCTCTATCGACGCTTGTGTCGATGACGACAGCGTCCTTTTTGCGCGTTCACAAGCTGTTCGCAGACGGCGCAGCGCCCGCTTGTTCGTCGACAGATCCTTCTTGTGCTTACGCTTGAACTCGTCCACGAAGTGGCTAACAAGTCGGTTGTCGAAGTCTTCACCCCCGAGATGAGTATCTCCTGCTGTCGATTTCACCTCAAATACCCCGTCTTCAATGGACAGAATCGATACATCGAATGTACCACCACCCAAGTCGAAAATGAGAACGTTGCGTTCTGCTGCTGCTTTCTTGTCAAGCCCATACGCTATCGCGGCTGCTGTGGGTTCGTTGATGATTCGCAACACGTTCAGTCCAGCTATCGCGCCTGCATCCTTAGTCGCTTGTCGTTGCGAATCGTTGAAGTACGCCGGCACCGTAATAACGGCGTCCGTTACGGTCAGACCTAGATACGCTTCAGCCGTCTCTTTCATCTTTACTAGCACCATCGATGAGATCTCTTCCGGATAAAAAGTCTTTTCCTCGCCCTTGAAATCGACTTGGATCTTTGGCCTACCGTCGACCTTAGTCACTCTGAACGACCAATGTTTCATGTCGCTTTGTACGGTTTGCTCTTCAAAGCGTCGTCCAATCAAGCGTTTTGCATCGAACACAGTGTTCGTCGGGTTCATCGCCACCTGATTTTTGGCCGCATCGCCGATCAGCCGTTCCGTATCCGTGAACGCCACGTACGAAGGTGTCGTTCTATTACCCTGTTCGTTTGCAATAATCTCTACTTTCCCGTGGCGAAAAACACCAACGCATGAAAACGTCGTGCCCAGGTCGATGCCGATTGCTGGAGCTTTCAAGGTCATTATCGTCGATTTTCGACTTCTATCCTAGCTCAATCAATAGATCTCAGCGGCTTGCTTTTCCACTACCGCACTTCACAAGGACGGTCAGTTCGTACCGCTTCGTTTACTAATAGCAATGACTTGTTGCTGTACCAACCGCTGGTTTTATCCCAATGTCACAACTTCGTATGATCGCTAACGCAAATTGTCTATTGACCATATATAAGCGCAAGCTCCCTCTGGTGAGCGAGTCAAACGAAACTGCTCGATCCGGAGCGAAACTCTTAAAATATTCAGTAAGAAACCGATAGAGGTGTGATCATTTTTACGGAAAGTTGCGTTCTGAAAATTTTTCGATTACATCTCATTTAAAAATTTTGCGGCGTACCCCTGATTAGCTCATTAGTCGACATGTTCTAATTCGCTTTTCTTGCTGCATTGAATCCCCGAAAAGCTGGCTTCGGTCCAACAAGTTTCGTTTATACCTACCGCAAAGCCTCAAGATTTCTCTCGAAGTTAACAATGTTATAACATAAAAAGAAAAGAAAAAACATTAGAAGCAAATAGAAAAAAAAAAAACAAACAGAATGATGTGAACTACGAAAAGGCATTTGTGGTTCTTGGTATATAGTATGTGGTCGTATGGTTACCTGCTATTTATGAAGGAAGAGGCGTCTAATTCGCACGAATCAATAGTACCACTGTGTATGCGTACCCTATGTGGATTTGAAAAGATTATTAAAAAATTTTGCTATGTGAACTTAGCTCGTGTGCGCATATCAGTACGCCATTACACGTTGAACTTTGCTTACCAACTGATGTTTACTAGCTAAATCGTCCTGTAAAATATTGTCTCACACGCAATCCAATTAGTTTCTGAAAAGCTTGTCCGGTTCCGCTTCTTTAACCATAAGCCCGGTGCAATATTATGGATATATAGGTAGTTGTTAATGGTGTAAAACGCATGTACTCCGTGGTTAAGAATGAAACCCTTGTCTCCCACCAACCTTCGAGTCAGAATGTTTACCTAGCAGCAATTTGATTTTTGCCTTCAAAACTCATTGTGATAAACGATGCGCTCATGACTTTATATAATTTTCTAATTTTGTTTTTATGAACTCGTCTCTAGCAAAATATAAGAATGATGAGTCTGATATGAGTGTCATTTATTAAGCCCGTATCACAAACCTGATAGATTGACTATAAGGGTAACCTTAAAATCAATTAATTCACAGCATCACTGAATAGCGACATCGAAACATCGATGGGAGTTCACCAGTGTTTTCTTCTACTAAACGTGTGAGTTTAGGATAGGAGATAGTGAGCTTCAGGAAAGAGGCCCGTTTAGGTAGGAAACGTGGAACGAGCAAAGGTCACCTGTCTTTTTGTTTAAAACCCATAATCAAGTATAGTTTCGCCTAGGCTTGAATTTATTAAATTATCAAGCGATCATCAATTATAGAACTATTACTATGGGATCACAAAATCAGACAGGATGAGACCATAACTTAGTGGTCGCTCCAAGAGACCACCTTGAATTTTTGGTAGCCGGGCAGGTAGCGGAGACGACATTCACAGTATTATGCTGTTCTAAATTTATAACCTGCGTTCATTTTATGACAGCTTCTTTAATTAATGCTGCTAAAGTCTTTAACTGTAATAACTTTTCAAGCTCTGTTCATCATATTTTAAATGTGACATGATAGCGGTTAGTTATTAGCGGATTAGTTGTGCAAACGCGTTTTCTCCGTTTATTACCACGATAACAACGACAGCGATATTCACAAGTCATTCATTCAACCTAGATATTATATTAAAGCTCCATAAACTAGACACTCTTGCCGATTTGGGCTATACATTTGTGTCGTTCGTACTATGTACCAAATTGCACCTTATGCGTACATCATTATCAAATTCATTCGAAATGTCTGAACTCCAAATCCGCCGACGTTGGTCAATCCAACCTCACTCAGACGCTGGTCATTTGGCTTGTCACTAACGTCGAATCAACAGTCAGACGAAAATAAATAGCTAGGTCGCTCTATTGTTATGTGCTTGTTGCTCACGTCATAGGCCAGTCTAAAAAAACGATCTGAAGAATGGTCCCGTAAGCGTATACGTTGTCTGCCATTTTTTTTGCAGCTGTAATCCTGGACCTGCCAGGCTAACCCGATGCCTGCACCTCTCGTTCTCTAATTGCGCTTCAAACCCGTTCCTAAGCAACTGCTGTCGATACAACGGACGCAACGTTAGGACAGCCAGATCCCTACGGTAATCTCAGCATCGAGAATAGTGTGAATGGCCCCTTTGCCAACAAGACACAATGGCGATATCACATTGATGTAACGACCTCACATTTTAAGCGTTCATGCAATAAGTATAACTGGTTTCATTACTTGCATTTGCTGACAACTTACGTCTCTAGAAAAGTCTGTCTAAAAGTCAATAAATCGTTTAATAAACAATAATTTAACACCGCGCGGCTTGTGGCCACTTGTGATCTAGAAATCAAAAATGGCCTCGGCATAAGCGTTTGCGGATTTTAACCAATGACTAGATAAAGACCACTGCAGAACTGTTCACTGCCAGCTACTGTGTTGTTGGTTATAAGGCGAATTATGGTAAGGGGTAAAATTACCAAATGCACAGCTATGTAAACAGGGGGGTTCGGTAGAAGTTAAAAAGCTGCCTATTCGGTGCGCTTTGCATGGCTGCATGTGTCCAGAATATATAAGAGTAAATAATAATATTATGTTCTACGTCTCTTAGCTAAGTAGTTTGGCAGATACCAGGAGTATGCCAGGCAATGAGATGTAGCGCAAATACGACTTCAAATCAAACAACGATCTAACGTAGTAACGTAAAGTACTGATCGCATTGACGATGTCTTCATCTAAACAATCACTGCGCTACTTGTAGCCCGATTTAAACAAAGGTACCTGACGTAGTCAAGTCATCTTCGTCAAAAAGACTACTATCAGTTCTGCTTCCATCAGAATGTTATAGGACTCGTAATATCCCTATCGGTGTGCCCACAAAAATACTGTGCAGACGTCTCCAAGTAGCCTGCATCGATCCTTATCAGATGTAAATTTGCATCACTTTCAGACCAACCATAGGGCGCCGTTATCTCCTCCGAAGCTACTGGGCTTAGGTGATGTCTAAGGTCAACTAGGCACAGCGGAATTTTACTTACGCCATGGAACGCCTAGTGCATAGTTAAATGCTTGCCTTCGAGCAATTTTGCTAGTCTCGATTATCATTCGAGTATATCTTGTGACTATGTTATGTACGTAAAGTATTGCGAGCTAAAATACTCGGCGAACGTCTACATGATTTCCGACCGAGTTAACAAATTAATGTTCATCTAAAGAAGACTTCTAATTCCAACGTACCGCCCAGTGTATCATCTTCTTGTTTGTTTTTTTTTGTGTGCATTTTAGGTGTTCTGCGCTGAGCGGATCAACGGAGACGCAAATCTAAGTTCTCTGAAACAGTCTGGTCATCTGACGGAACGCCACAAAAGCTAATCAGCGATCAGAATGAAGAATCGCCGTTACGAAATTGGCGGTGAACGGAAGTGGTGGCAGGTATATTGCATAAAATTTGAATCAGTATATGTTAAATTCCAATTTATGAGACCCTTAAGGTGATTAGTATTTATAACTACGTATGATATTTAGAGCTGCGTTTGTAACGGTTTGAATAAGAAATATAGTTAAGATTCGCCCTATAATATTTGATAGTATACGATTAAATATCTTGCTACAGAATAGCAGGTAATTCTTTTACGTGGTAGTTTTTTCGATTCCGCGTTCACGGCAGCCTTAAAACAAGGCCGGAATGGGTCGAGATTAAATGTGCAGTTGCAGTGTTGGCAATGAGAAAAATTATAGGATTAGAGGCAAGGCAGAGAGAAAGTAAACCCGTTTTAACTCGTTTACCTAATTATAAACCTAATTCTTATTATTTTCTTGATAGATATATTGTTTAGCGTTGACCTACCTTTTTTTATTACCTCTGTATTAAAACACATACTGCACAGTCAAAAATTAAATAAATGTCGATACTTCTACGGCACAATTTCACTTCAATAATTACTCTACTAGAAATTACGATAAATGAACACGCAAGAAATATATTTAAGTGTTCGACTGGTATCAAGAAGCAGCACCGTCCATGCATCTGCGGACGATTTAAAAATAGGTAATTTCAAGAAAACTAAAAATCATTGATTTAAGTTATAATGAGTTCGGTGAAGGGACGGCGAAAGGTTTCAGGACCCACTGCAATCTCGAGATCTGAATCCTTATTATTATAAGTGGCAAATATTCTCATTACAGCCCTCGACTGCTCAAGAGTTGTATGCAAATTTCACAAAAGAAAAAACCTTCCACTGTAACCAGCATGGCTGGATACAGATCAGTTGATTGCAAGCATTTCTCAAGGCAACTGAAAAATGGTAGCATCGCTATCGATTTCTTATTAAAGCATCCAGCGCACGATTGAAGACTCAACATGGCGTACCTTACACCCACGATCGAAACTGATCCAGCTGCGATCGAAGTGTACCATACTATTTCATCAATTAAAGTACAAATGATTTTTTGAGCGAGCAGAAAAAACGAAAACACTCGTAGCATACAAAACTGTTAATTAAACATTTTTTTGCTGAGAAAGATTCCTCTGTGCTTCTTGCAAAAAAGAAGCCAATGGCTGAGATTTTTTTTTAAGTATTTAGTTGAACCATTTACGTAACGAATGCTCCTTCGATCTACCTTCAACCATTTTTTTAACTTCAGCCAGAGCACATTTTATACCAGAAATATAACAGAGATCATTTCGGCCGCTTTACGAGCAAGGTCTTCAATGGAAATCATGGTATTAAGAGGCTTCAGCTGTAGAACACGATCAATCGATTAAACAATAAAGAATACCTGAAGCGAATGTGATATAGTTATTTTACTGTAGCAGAATCTCACTGGTGCCCCTAGTAAGGATTTTCTCCGTTGTAGTTACTTGACTTTGTCCACATAATGTGCGGTCCTGTTACTTGTGAAAGAAGGACCGCGATTATTATTATTCCTATGTGAAAATAAATTTGTGGCTTAAGTTTAAAGCTGGGCGTGGAGGCAGTTTATTTCGTGATTGACTGCAGTACTGGACATAAAACCCGAAATATTTATTTTTATTCTGTACTTCAAAATGAACGTTTTCATATTAATTGTCAAAAATACATCTTACATCTGCTAAATGATTCTCTGTTTTAAAACGAATAATTGAATAATAGCTCTAATGACCTGCCATCACATATTATTATAGTTAGATTAGCTTCATTCCGATCCCCAACCGTCGAAGGACGATCAGATCCAATCGGCAGGGCAATTCTCGGTTAACTGAAGCATTGCCTAGCAGCTGGACTGACAAATTTACAAGTAGCGACAGCCGCTGCTGTAATTTAAAGTAAACGCCTTTAACTCGCATACCTGTTGATTTGGCATTAATTCGAATGTCCTGAATCATTTAGGCTATTAGTTATCTCGTATGGTCTTAACATGCCCTGATTAAGCTTGCCAAAATGTACTCGCTGTTGAACTTCCTTAAGAATTCTACGGCCTTGAACCCCCCACCGGACTTTATTTTCTTCGATTTAAACCCTTCGTTTTCCAAATATTTATGCAGCTACCTAAGTACACGCTGTCCTGACGTATAACGCCTACAGCTACAGCACATGTTCCGCAAGATTACGAAAGGCCAACTAAGCAAAGAGGTTCGCACCTCAACGGGTAATTGACCCGTTTCTGGGTCGCCGAAGCAGCGCTTACATAGCACATGAAAGTGAGGCGCCACTCCGAGTTCGTTCCGTGCAACTCCATTGGATTGTACAATGTTTAAGTGTCGTCTCTAATTCTTGCTGGCTACTCAAATAATGTTTCATTCTCTACGGCATTTTTCCGCCGGCAAATCCTTAGCACACCTGCCACTGCTATCCAGTTTTCCTACAACAGCCATCCGCATGGTTATTTACTACGAATGTTTGTGAGTCTCTGATTAGCTATGAAATGTTTGGCTCGTCGAAGCTTTTTGCGAGCGCTTTGTAGAGGGCGCTGCTGTGCTCGATTTATTATTGCTGAAGTAGTTCGCGTCTGGATGAGTGTTGTGAACTGAGCATATGTCTGCCTTGTCGGCTGCTTCTCGGTTAATCTATCGTCTCTAAAAACTTCCGGAGAGAGCTCGCTAAACACTCAAACTTGTCCGAACGTTGCTTGAGACGAGACTCGGTGGTTCCGGAAAAAACCCGCTCTAGCATAGAGGATTATTTGGAGTTCCTTTCACACTTATTGTTTGCCGCCATCATAGTGGTTTAAAGGTGACAGTAGCAGTTATCGCATACCTGTAGGGTCTGCAGGCAGACCGTCCGCCGCTATTGACTATTGAAGCTAAGGAGCTCGAACTGGCACAAACTTTTATAGCTACGATTTGGAGTTTACATTAGAAATCAACGATTGTTACGCAACGGCGACGACTTTTTTGTGCGATATTCAACCGAATTTGAGTTTGCACTACCGCTCTATATATGACTTTGAACAGTTGCTGCTGTCATTGTTCACGCTATATTTATAGTGAGTCACTAACTTTCATTGATACCGAATATCGACGTGCCTTGCATCGCCTAGCCAGTTAGACACTGCTGCCAGCAGATCAAGGGTACTTCGCGAATCTATTCCTGAGTAACCGCTCACGAAGAAAATGCCAATACCACTTTAAGTTACGCCGTATAGTGAGTGCTCCGATAAGGCGGGGCGCTGCGCGCGCTTTCGTTGTGCACATCTTTAAACGAGCTATACTCAGAGCGTGTCCGTACGGTAAGTCAACAGGGTACCTGTCTGTCTGTCTATAACAGTCAGTACACAGAACGAGTTGGATAAGAGTCTCACTCGTGCCGCCGTCGAACTTCATCGATTACTAACCGCCATTAGGAGTAGAAGGGTGTTTCTTTTGAGTTATTTGATCGACGCTGAAAGGAGCACCTCGACTGGCCAAATGAAGGTGAAAACGGCAGACAGAGGCCACCTCTGACCGGGGCTTTACACCAAAAATCTTTGTTAATCTTAGGTGATACGATGGTGCGTAACACTGACACACACCCCCTAATGATCGAATACTGACAGAAGATGACAGATTCTTTTTGGGCTGTAATGAATTACATGCAGTTTACCCAATGTTTATCTCCTTTTTGTTCCGTTTCACAATTCATAATGAAAAGTTAGTGAAAAACTAGAGTTAGAGGGAATAATTAGGTTTAACTCAGACGCCGCAAAAATCGACTGCACGTAATCAGCGTTTCTGAAACGACCTTCTTACAGATAATGAGCAAACTTAGCGAAAGTGAGCAAGCAGTGAAACAACACAAGGAAACCATCATAGTTCTATGCAACTTGCATTTCGAACGACTGTGAGTCTGTGAACCTATATAATTCATACCGAAGACGAACTACATGCTGACAAACCAAACTCAGATTGGTGACATCACGGAGTAAATCGTAAACGGTAAACGTGTAAAGTGTCACACTCCACCTGGGTTAGTGACGTATTGTAAGATCCTGTTTTGTTGTTTCAGTTAGTGTTGACTTTGCCAATTACGGATGGCTCAACGCTATTAGGCCAGTACCTTAAAACGTATTTCACACTTTACCGCGTCCAAGTTCCCGCAACCGCAAAACAACTCATTATTTTCTTCTACCTCATCTAAGAATACGTAGGTGCATTGTAACAATCGATGGTTTAGAAGTGTCAGGAAGCGTAAATCATGCATTCTGCGCAAATTTAATGGTCTATATATTGTCGAATAACTTCAATTTAGACCAGTTAACCATAGCTATGTAAAAAAAACAGTTGACTGATTTGAAAACAGTATCGATAGATCGTCAGGTGCTCGTAAACTGATTCCTCGAAACCGGACAAGCCAAACGATCTCACTTGCTCGCGCTGATTACAAGTATACCTACGACACTCATATACAGGGTAGTGTATCTGAAATGGTAATTTTTATCATGTTGCCAAGACTATATTTCAGCAAAAAGACGAGTATTTCAGTAATTCTCTACAATATTTGACGGCTATTTTTATTTAATATAGTCCACGAATACTGTTTCGATCCAGGACCTAAACTACTTATTAGTTATCCATTTTTATCTCGCAATTAATTTCTTGATAATAAGCATGCAACAGGCCTAATCGGTAGGAGTAAACTCGCAACAAGCTACTCTCAAAAGCGCTGTATACGAAAAATTGCAGCGGAATTTAATCAATCCGGCAAAAGGTCAAACGTCCTAAATATGCAAAGGTTTAAAGAGGGCTAAAAAGATTTCAAAGGTAGAGAAAACGCAAAAAAGACTTAAAAATATTAATCGATGGTACTTTATTGCAAATCACATACAAAACTGACAAAATCGACATTAACTTCTGTATGAAAAATCCAAGCATGTTGGTAGTGGCTTTTTGGACCCCTTTTTGTCTATTTTCGAACTTTTTTAATCTAGTCCCTACCAAGCATTTCACTGTCTGCTCATAGAGATCTTCCTCAGATGCTTTAAAAGCTGCATGAAAACTATCAATAACGCAGGCCGTCAAATTCGGACAAAAAGAAACATTCTTATTCTTGAGGATACGCCCACCGCGGAAAATTGGATAATAGTTAATAGTCGCTTAAATTTTAAGTTACGCACTGTTTTTGGCCATAATAGGTTTTGTTCTAGAAATAACTGCCTTTCGTCTGGTAGCAGGAGTAATAGATGAACACATGTTTGTCATGAATAGTAGCTTGCCAGCAAAATTGTTCCCAATTGGAACACAGCATTACTTTGTAGATACGTTTTGCTATTATAAATTCGTTAAACCCGAGGCTGTGGTTTAGACAGCCAAGCCATTAGTTAAAAAACACGAGCGATCGTTGCCTTAAGCTTCGTTACATCAATACATCGTAAAAAACCTGTTTGACTAGAAGATCTTCTTTTTCATGGAACTTCAGATAGCGTCCGGCCGTTCTGTGAATGAACTTTACTTTTTTTTTAAGTGAACGAAAGAATGAATCTAAGGCGAATTAAGACATCCTCTCCCAACTTGATAAGCAAGGCCTTGAAATATAGTTGTTCAGATTAATTTTTATTGATCTAGTATCATTTAGATCGGTGTTAGTATCAAAGATCAGTTTAGTTAGAAAACGAGGAAATCTCAACAAAGGTTAAGTATGTGTGTCCATGAACCACAACGCGGTCCTTTCTTGTACATCTTGTATTATCCCGACTAGTCGGCGCGTTTTCAAACACATGCTTTTAGTAAGTGACGAGTCTCTTGTATAGAAGTAGCAAGCGAGATTGATACACATGGTTTAAAGTTATTCGAATGTAATATGTGTGATACCATTCAAATTAGTGTTAGGTGCCATGAAATATGTTCCACTTTGATAAAGTATTATGCTTAAGTTACCGATATCATTTATAAGTTGCTGTTGGTTCGTACAATCGCTCCCTGCAAGTATTGAATACAGATGAGGAATAGATTTAGACGTAAATATCACATGAGAGTCACTAAACCAGTTCTTCACTGTTTTCCAATTCGACATACGACATTACTAACAATGTTAATAAACAACATATTCTCCTACTCACTACAGACACCAACACGAGTATTTTACTATATATTACGATCCTGCCAGTCCCTTCACCAGTTATTCAAAACAGCGTTGATGCTATCGTATTGAACCCAACAGCATTGACTCTCATAGCAAAGATAAATGACATTCGTATGGGTAAAAACAAGCTTTACGGAAATATACCATCAGATCGTAAGTTGACCTTCCAGCAATGGCCGATTTCCCACGCGTCTCCATAGGCAAGTCTGCACACTGTTTATTCTATATATGGAACAAAAGTATAATCAACTAGATGTTAAGCATTCTCGTTTTCAAAAGAGTCGTGGGGCATCGTGTCGAAACAATGGACTGGCCGGTACTAAATATATGCAGTCTATTATAAATAGAATTGTCTATTGTTCCCATGCAGACGAAGCAGGATCGATGATGCTTTGTGTCGCCGTACATTTATTTGTGCTCGTCGCTAGGATACAATCTTTTGACATCGTAGAAGCGAAGTCTTTTGGTGAGGGCATCCTGTCGAACTGTAGAGCCTTCTTTTGGACAATGCTCGTTTCGTGATATGCTGTTCCTTTAATCCCTGGCCTTACTCAAATCCATGAAGTTATTTGGCTGGAAGTGAGTCGACGACGTGCAACAGCCTCACTCATAATCAGTATTTCGGAGGAAATCACGAGAAAAATGCCCCACACTCAGTCCGTATGTTATTGACCCGCTTTTAAATCGCGTGGAGACATTACGTGCAATTAATATTATGCCATTAGACTTAACCATACAAGCAATTACTCCTAATACTGGAGTAAACAAAATTTTCAATATTCATTGTTGTTTTGTACTTGTAATATTCTATTTACATATATCGTAAAGCTGAGCAATGATTTTCGTCATAGTGAATGCATTGAGTGCCAGTTGTGCTTGTAGAGTATAATCTAAAATTGCCCTACGTACATGTATCATTAGCTTCGTATTTGTCAAAAGTTTCAAAATAATCTTAGTGCGCGAGCAGTTGAGAGGGGCTTAAGTACTGTATTGGCACTTCTGAATTGATTGTGCTTCCTTGAATATTTTTTATAATTATTACTTTATGAGAGTTAACTAGCGAAATTTTCTATAGATCAGTTAAATTTGCCTTTTGGGAGATGGTTTTTACCATGCAGATATTCAGCAAAAGGGAGAGCAAGCATTCATTGTTTTTAATTAAGGAAAGCTTTTTTAGAGGGTGTAGGAACGATTACGACCCATTTTTAATCTTGAAGTATTACACAGAGAAGGGATTGATCTACCGTTTGTTTAGGTTATAAAAAGATTTTACATTATCAATCTAAGTTGCTCACCTAAAAACTAGTCCACAAAATACAAACAGATAGTTCGGTCTGCTGATCATTACCCTCGAATATTAATGAGGGTTGGGCATCTTGTGAATGCCACCAACCCATGCTACTACTCAATAGAATGCATTAAGTACATAGTAGTTAATCGAATGCGCTCATTTGTCAATCCTTTTATCCGTATTTCTGGGGTGAATTAGGAGGCAAACAAATATGTTAATTACTACGCACGTGTGCAACCTTTCATATATTTCCGCTTGAAGTTCAAACATGCTCATGTGCCTAATAATGCAGTGTTATTTTAGTCGAATAGTGGGCACCGTGGGGCTGTACGGAAGTGCTTCGAAAAGGGAGAGGGCGCTAGTTTTGTAGTGGTTATCTTCACCTGAAGACTACTTAAATGAGGAAAATCGTTAGGTGCTCGATATAACTGAGCCTGGATAGGATTTGACTTCGGCTAGATTTTGAGCCTGGTTCAACCTGTTTTCAAGTTAGTGTATGATGATGCAGTAGTTTGTCCTAGAGCATAAAATAGAAATTCCGGTTGCACATTCAGTGCAAATTTTCCCAGAGACAATATTAAAAATGGACCAGTATTTTCTTTGAGTACCAGGGGCTTTTTCACGCAAAAAATTTACTTGACAGGCAGTTCATTCGATTCGTAATATACGAACAAATGCTAAAGGAGCGAGTCGTGTCTAGCAGTGGAAATCTGTTATTTTTAATTAGCGGGCAGTATTTAATAAAGTTTACATTAAACATTTATTGCAGTTTTGAACATACATTTGTACTCCTTATAAAGCAGTCACGATAAATATGTTATGATAGCCTTTGCAAAAATTTAAACCAAATTTGTAAAATTGTTCCACAGTGTACAAAAGTCAATTGGGCGTAATTGAAATTATATCTTTTAATTTTCCAGTTCTATATAATGTGATCCTGACAAATGGCCAGCTAAGTCTGTCTCTATAGAACCATGCCTAAAACTTCTACTGCCTTCAGTTTTAAAAAGGTGAAGGATACATACGGACTCCGGAGCAACTGGAAACAATAATAGGATACAAAACGCAACATTTCAAAAAATGCTTCTTGTTAGCGTCTTTATACATTTTCTCAGACGAGTTCTTAGTCCCTACTAATGACTTTATTTACGACTGGAGAGAAATTGCTGGCCGGTCTTTGTGATGTGGAAAGGGTGACCAAACTTTCGGTTGAAAGCCGCTATTTCTTTTCTGATAATGTTGATAGCATTATTTTTATAACAGTTTGACTAATGATGGTAATGTCTGACGTAGATTTGGAAGATGGGAGCTCTAGCCAATGGCGAAAGTGGCAACGGCAGCCTTTCGGCCGTCGAGATGCCTGAAAGGGTGACTGCTCCCCAGGACGAACCGCAGCCTATCGAGGAAGAGCTCCTCATTGCAGATACCTGGGAAGAATTGGACGCCGCGTACAAGATGGACCCTGCCTACGAGTACCCACCCGAGTACGGTAAGTGTAGAATATCCTTATTTATATATCCGTATGATGGTGCAACAGTATCTTTGGGCCACCATTGATCCTAATAATTGTCCGTGCTTTGCCAACAGGAAGTTTGCCTTGATACTGCCCCTTTAGTTAGTAAGTAAATATGTTAGCGCTATGCCGTGGCATCGACGTCATATATATAAACAAAACTTAGGTAACGAATAACTGTTGGGAAGGTCTTAGACGGCACCTGATAAACTAGACAAGGCTACTATAAAACCTAAAATGTTAGCATGCGAGATCCATGTAACTAAATGCCACTCCAACATCGAACCTCGAATAAATATTTCGGTTATATTGTCCTCCGTTTATGTGTGTATGTGTGTGTGTGCTATTGTCTTAGTAAATCCGCAAGCGACGCACTTACTAGCAATCACTATGCCAACAATTTCTTGCAGAACTCATCATTGACATACATGCAGGTACTTACTCAAGCACATTGTAATTGTTGTCTGCGTTCAATATCCTTCACAGACGGAAAGAGACTTTTCTATTGTTGTCAAAGGACATATATGTTACGTAGTGTAGCATGAGCTGTGTATGCTTGAGAGCATCCGCATGACCGTTAACTCTTATTTTTCTTCAAAGTAATATTGCTTATTGACCATAACAAATAATGATGGTGAACATGACAAAAACCTGGTTATTTGTCCCGTCGTTTACAATCTATAAGGAATAGCACTTCTATATACACCGTTTAGCTATCGGTGCAAGCGTTGAGCCTGAGCGCCCTTGGGTGTCGAAAATTCACCGCAACACAGGAGCCAATTATTATGAGCTTTGGCCTTAAAATAAAAAAAAATGTGCAACCAGCTAATACTATAGTAGAAATAGGCAAAAAGTATCACCTGGTCCGGCTGTTGCGTCCTTTGATAAGTATTGAAAGAACATCTGGGGCACGAGATTACCTAGGCAATTCTTCTCGCATGCAAGTTTAGTGGAGAAGATCGGTGGCATTGAATGCATTTGTTAATGCCGAATTTCCGTGTTAACCTCAACTATTGTTCTGCTATAACAACGATATTATAAACAATATTTTGTCGGTAATAAGTCGAAAGCGGATCAGTTATGTTGGTATGGCAACGCGCAATACCTTTAGATCATCGAAGCTGTGGGTACTGTGAGCTGGGCAATGAGGCTTAGCTCACTATATTCGTAAATTAGCTCTACTTCAGGTGGGTTAACTGCGATAAAACTGTAAGAACTGTAAATCATATTCTTTGAGGACCCCTTTCAAAGAGGAGTGTAGTCCCACAAGGGTTACTGTGAAATAACTGGGCACTTCAGGTCAAAGCAGGGCATTTCAAAATTCTTATAAATTCTGCCACTAGCAACAATGGTTTTTTAACTAGCATGTTTTTAATTGTTAATAATACGGTATAAAAATATAATTACACTTTATACGTATTCTATCTGTTTTTTTTTTTTTTTTTTCTATAAATTGATTTTACTTTTCGATTAGATGCAGATGTTAGGCCTGTAGTCTTATACAAATTTCACATCTGGGTTTCAAATAAAACTTAATAGTACTTCTTTAAATAGTTTTCGCTGCTAACTCCAGTTCGTGAAGCACATGAAGGCCAATAATTTGTGACGTAAAAGAACCGACTATGAGAACGAAAACAAAGAGGGAAGGAAAAAAGAAACATTACGATGAGGCCTTTCTATATAGAGATAACCTGTGCCGTAGAATCGAATTAAGGTTGAGGCACATTGTAGTCCAAAGGCCGTGCCCTGGCCACGGTGCCTTCAGGCTTAACTGTTTGCATTCATTCCGTACTGCAACGGTGGCAACTATGGAACTGAGACGAATCGTCTTAGACAAAACGACCAGCCCATATATTCAGGCTGTGTGTGCTTGCTGCTTCACTGTTTTGTGATGACTAATGCGTAACCTGTGTTATCGACAATAGTGTATATCGAGTTGCTTTTTTTTTTTGCTGATCTTTCAACTTGGTATTGATGGTACAGATTCTTCGCACGAAAATTTAAGGAAACTACGTCGATACTGTTAGCTTCAAAGCAGATAGGCAGGGCATATGTTAATAGACGCTGAGAAGAGGCACGGCATGAGACATGTCAACCCATGTTACCATAGAAATGGTCTTGTCTTAGTTTTTTACTGCTTATCGTAAATTGATTGTCATAATATTCTTTTAGAAAATCATAATCAGCCATTTTTAATTTCAGTTCATCTCCGCAATTCCCGCTTACGAAATTTGTTAGGGCTTAAAACTTGCATATCCACAATGTGGCCACTCTAGAAACGCCTACCCCAGTGTTGTCAATTCAGACAAAAGAAGCCGATAACCCACTGAATATCGATTCCCAGTGAAACGACCGGGGTCTGACCAATACCAATATCACCCAGGGCCGCGCTGTCCAGTCTTGTTGTTACGCATTTGTAGACGCATGTCCGTTGTGAAGTTTTGTATATGCGAGACCTATTTCTTTCTGAACCTGACTGCTTGCGGCAAAAGCAATTTAAATAAATCCCAACTTTGCTGTTTGCATTTACAAGAGGTTCCTGCTGAGCTGATTTACTCATTTTAAACGGATCCATTTGCTACCACTTTACGGAGCAGATGAATAAATTGAGAAGCCTGTACTCGACCATTATAAACTAGTCGTTGACAGATTCCTGAGAATTGCCATCAAATTTCTCGTACCAGAATCGTATAACAACTTGAAAGACGGCCATCTTTAGAAGGACGTTATATCGATAAGAAACGTGTGTCTGTGATTGTGCTTACCGGTCACATGTGTGTTCAAAAGAGGTTAAAGCGTAATAACGGAAGAAGTTAGTTTGCTATTTAATTTCTGGATAATTTGAATTATGAGTGATATTACCTTATTTATTGCTTTGTATTTTATGCGTGCTTGTATACATAGATCTACGAAACGTATTGTACACAATTATATATTTCTCAAAAGAGTTAAACCATAATAGCTATAACTCTGAAATTAAGGTAAAATTGTGCGAAATTTCGTGTAAGTAACACCGTACATAATTAGACTGAAACATTTACGCCGGAACAAAATGCGATAACGAGAAAATAAGGAAAATTTTTATCGAAGTGTAAAAATAATTTGCCCTAGGACCGCTTATTTGTTGTCCATTACAATGAGGTTTGGTGTAACGCATAATATGTAAATTAGATGCGTTAATAAACTAGTTGCGTTGATCTTTCAACAAAAAAATATACATTATATTAAGCCTGTAGGTCATATTTACTCTTGGAAGCATTTATAATAGAAGGAAATACAAACAAGAACATTTACCTTTTATTCGACTCGTTAAGCCACTAGATACAGAGAGATAGGTGTCTACGATTACGCAACATAGATAGTAAGTAACAAACCGGGCCCTGATCGCGATTTACTAATCCAGCATATCACAAGAGCCTCGTTATCCTCCAAGAAACCAGTGGAGTTTCTAGAGATCCTTTAATCCTGGGCATCCTTTCAGCCAACGTCGTAGACAAGATGGCGTAAATAATTCACGGTCCCCTCAACACGAAGTAAGTTGCCGACCCTGTTTCACTCACTTGTGCGAATTGAGAACGATCGCCGGTTATACCCACGGAGCACCATCGCACAATTCGCGCTAGCGAATTCGGGCTGAGCGTAAGTTGTAGGGCTGGCCTGTTTTTTGCTCTATTTATGGTAACACGCCAAATGATTTATTATAGCATTATGCTTTTTACTGAATGGTAGAAGCTTGCTTTGACGCTCAAATGTCTTTGTGGTGTAGATTTGCATTCACTTTCATGGATTTTTGCAATGGCTGAAACTAATCAACACCAAATGAATCTATTTCTGTGGGACGACTTATGTGTAAATAGCAGAAAAAAACATTACTGCGATTTGTTGGAGCGGATTGGATAAAAAGACCTAACGAAATCGTTTACTGCGGTATTCACACTATTGTTACGCTTTGCTTGCATCTGACAATACTACAGTATTTAGCTGCTTGGAAACGCGTACTTAGTCAGTATCACAAAATAAGCCGCGACTAAATTTATGTACAGATATGAATATCTGTACATAAATAAGTAATTATACAAATTGCTGCGTATAAATTTTTAGTATTTGTTATTATGTGCATACACAAAAATCTACTTACCACTTTCTTTTGCAAAATTCTATTTTATGTTAATATCCTAGTTTTTGTATACTGCCCGCATGACTGCACATAGACATCCAAAACGTAAAAATAGACCCAGAAATAGACAGACTCATTCTAATAGAGCATCTAACCGAACCGAATAGCCCAGAAGTATGTGTTCCGCAATTATTTGATGACGGGGCCTATTTAGTGAACAGTTGGGCCGTCCTTGACGCTACTCCATGGCCATTAGATAACCTCATTATTTTGGGGTCTTTTATCCTCTGTCCTATGTAGGAATTTCCTTTCTGCTTATGCCGGATAGCATTTGCCATTTGGCACATTCGACGAGCGCGAATTCCTCCAACGTGTCACATGCGTTCAGCCGTAGCCTCATGTGGTTGTAAAATTTTTCTCGGGTCTATTACGTTAGTAACCACAAGTTACGGATCAAAGGTATCTCATATCGTATTAAGGGATAATTATTAGCTGAACTAGCGGTTTTATATATTCAACGGATGCATCACTGCTACGGCTGCGTAAAAGATGCAGATCGTTGTTTGTCGTAGTTCACATATAAACATTCATTAACATTAATGTTTGACGAAAATCTCAATTATAATAATATTCATTACAGGGTAATTTTCATCTAAAAAAGGCTACAGCTTAAGTATGAAAAGTAGCGCATTTGGTAACGAGAATCTTCGAAAGCATCTATGAGCTAAAAGGCGCAAATCGTTGTAGACTGCTGATTCCAATGACGAAATCAATCGGCCCACTCGGAGTTGCAGTGTAGATGCAGAAGACATTTGATATGAGAAAAAAGAGAAATCTACTTCGCGGGACCCAGAGAATGCCCGTACTCGAGATTACACAAATATCTAGTGCGGTCAGCAATTCTAGCATTAGCTGAGAGATATGAAAATCAAGAAAGGAAAGCACCTGTGGGATAGAAGTGGAAGGTTGACAGAAATAAAATCAAAAAGGGTCGTCACTATAAGAGAGTGGTGTCGGCAATAAGGAATTATACTGAGGGGCGAACCTGAATCACTGGTCAGAAGCCTTATCCCAGACATAAGGAAGTGGCTGAACGGTCCGTGCAAAAGAAATAAATTATTTGCAACAAAATGCACCTGGTCTACAAGTGAAATTTTATGACAATGACGACTGCATCTACATAGCAATTAAATAAAAGCATCTATTAATACTCTGTTGTAATCAAAACAAAAGCAAACAAAAAATCTTGCCTTCGACTCATTGAAAGCAATACTCTTTTCAGCGGGCAAACAACTATGTTAGCTTGTGTTTTCGGAATCAGTTAGGAGTTACGGAATAATATCACCCAATAAAGGCTCTAAGGTCACTGGATTTATTGGTAATTTTGAGCACCAAGGCAAGGTTATTACACTTTTTTTGATGAAGTCACGCACATCACCCTAAAGTGTGCTGTAAAAGATACTTACCGTCGTGTTGAACAGAAAATCATACCTCGTTGATTGTCCCCTCGAGTTTTACCCATCTAATACTGAATGGCAAATCGGTGGAGCGTAAGGATCTTTTCTAACTGCTCGAACTGCCAAGCTATCCGCAAAGGTATACAGATTCGCGTTGATGCTTCTGTCCGCTTCGATGACTCAAGTGCTGTTGTAATTATGGGAAGCAACGGAGAAACACATATGCGGTCCCAAACGACTGAAAGATGGATTGATTCAGTACGGTGTCTCTTTGAAGAATATGGCCATCACCATAGTACGAACTAAGCAGAGTCGATATTATGTAAAGCGATGCTAGTAAAGAGACGTATGCCAATAACCTGCTGTCAGCTGAAATACTCAGCAAAGTTAGACAGCGTATGGTTTAGTGAGTCGGCAAGATCGCTTTCTAGGAATTGCTCTGGGTCTGGATAGGTTCTAGCAAAGGCTGAAAGCAATCAAATAGATGTCAGTCAACGAGGAACTCGACGGCGGAAGTCATGTCTGTTTGTTGTCGCAGTTAATATACACTATTTGCTAGATTTTAACTTTCAGTGAATGAGGGAGAAGCAGTAAAGTATGCGGTAAATGCTAAGTGCTGCGGTGCGAGATTGCAGGAACATATGTTATATATAGGAGGAGACTTAAAGCTGTACCTATCAAAAAGAAAAAAAAAACGTTCAAAATATCAGGGTTGGTCTTTAGACCGTGCAAGAGGTATTGTGAGATTCTCGAATTTTTAGCCACTAAAAAATTGCATCACTTTCGAAGGTTAGGGGTGACATGCGTGCCGAAAAATGTCACCCTATGAACGATTGTGTTAGATTGCAAAAAATTACAAAAAATAAAGTGAACAGAACAATCAGCCATAGATTTTGCTTATTATATTTCTTTATCTTATGGCCAGTTACTTTGTTTGTATGTATCTACAAATGTATATACTACTATTGGTGATAGTGGTGACCAGCGATTTCACGTATTGTTTCCAGAACTTACATGTTTAGCCGTTTTGTCCTCGCTGCCCACGAAATAGAATTATTCGTTTGATTTCCGTCTTTCAAATTAACCATAATCGTACTACAAAACAATTTTCTAGTCCACAACAGTATGTGAACAATATGCTTCCACTTGTAACATCGGTAATAGTTTCTACAATGGCCAATGAGACCTTTTTTCTATCTTAGAACTGTTTCAATAAAGCAATATGCCTGTGACCTCGAAACCTCCAACGCTGTTCAGGTGTTCTCTCCAGCTATTTTTGTGAGTTTTCGTTTCAAAGCTTCAGAAAGTTCGAGGGCCCCTTGCACGGGCTTCTACGATAAGTCATAGTTGTTTAACACGCTGAGAAAAGAGAAATATCACTGACTTCGTAAGGACTTTAATATTGGTTTACTCTCAGTGCAGTACTTCATCGACTTCCACACACCAACTTAAGGGAAGTTTTTCTTCGACTTGCGATCGGATTTAACCATATACTTTCTCAAGTCCAGCTATTGCTACTGGGTTTAAAGTTTTTTTGGTAAGTCCAACCACTCGGATCGCACTTTGAGATAAAACCCTTCTCGCGACGACTGAGGTTTTCCGATCCAGCACGACTCTTACTGGATTGACCTTCTTCCTCATCGGTTAGCCCCGGTGATATTAAGATCCTAGAATGATGAGTTGTCACCGCCAGTCCGTCCATACTACGATTATCGCCAGCTTCCGCTGTCGCTGCACGGTTTCGTGAGAAAGCAATGAACTCCGTCCGCATTCATTCAGTTAGGTCGATTTTGATAATGAAACCTTGCAACACATGCCCATGCCTTAATGAGTCTTTATAGAGCAATGTTATTTTGTGGATTTAAATTATGTAGTTGGACTGTATCATGCGTACAACTGTGATTGACTAACGCCGGTTCATGGATAGTGCGGGTTACTTTGTCTCGGTAGAAATTTAAGGTCGTATATTGCGCTGTTGTTGTCTGAAAGAAAGGCCGCAGGACCGTAAGAGCGAAAAAGGTAGGTCCCAATGTAGAAAGTCTAGAAAAACAAGTTACCCTATAGAAAGTTAATTGGAGACATAAGGTATTTCGTGGAGTTAGTACCGTTGCAATACCAAGGTGATTCCCATTTCGCCCGGCTCTGCATCGATGATGTTTCACTCAACTGGTAACGAAGCATACTTTTCCGCATAAAAGGTACTTGTTTTACATATATTGTCACTAGATTACGTAATCAAAGTATTCACGAATTATTAATCATACGAGTTGTTAGTCCGAATATACCACTCTTTTCAACTTATAAACGCTATCAAATCACTGGAAGCCTTCGAAAACACAACCATATCGTTGCACTACTTCATGGCGTTATATGGCCCTTCCGTATGCGTATTTACATTCGCAGATCCTCATGATATCACTGGTGTCTTTTAGCCGCCTATTCTGAGGCATGGCAAATCAAAAGAGCGTCCGCTTTGATCTATGCCATCACGATTAACTAGCTGTCTTATTACTTGCTCCCTTGAGTACTGCCTTGTCTTACAACCTGAAAGGCTCCTATTTGTTTTGTAAGGAGATCTGCTCCTGCCGAGGCAATGAACGCCGGAAATAGAGGGTAACAGCCAATCGCCATTTCGTTCCTTCGTTACTGCCGCTCAACTCTTAAATAAGTGATGTCATCCCTGTGTTCTTTTCTGGTCGGTTACCGTTAGCGCCGGCTACTTCTTTTTGCCTCCTCGCACGACGTCTGATGTCAGCGCAGCTATAGCTGATGCCCGTCGCTCTGAAACGGTGGACTGTTGAGCTTCACTTCATTCTTATTCTGTTTTTTACTACCAGCGCGTCTGTCATCAGCATTAATGACAATCATCAGTATCGTCATCTGATTTCTCCTTTCTTATCTTTTTCGCTCAAAACAGGATGCTCATTTGGTCTCATCCCGTACTTCTTTACCCTTGCTTTCCGCGTGCTTTTCTGCTTCTCGCACGGCGTTTACGTTATCTTAGGCGCCTGACGCTGCCACGTGAACCTGTCAATCGATCGAACTAACGAAACGGCGTCAGCTGATAGCGGCAACATCACCGGAAGAATTCTCCGGATGGCGGTAGCAATTGGAGTGGCGGGGTTGGCGTACAAAACCCAGTTCTGTCCGACAATGCTGTTCGCCCACAGGAACCGGCAGCTATGCAAGAAACTCTACGTCTATTGCCTGCAGTGGTGCTACTGAAAAATAATGTCCGTCTATACCATACAGCAAAGGAAACGTTGGTTAGTAACACAATTATTAATATGGTTAAGGGTATCCAATCGTTGGGATGTGACGGTTTTTGATACGATTGTCGGGTTGGTCTAGTCAGCCATGTGATGATTTCTGAATGCTTGCAATGCAATGAAAATACTACGTGCTATCTGTCTGCCTGCGTGCATTGACTGAAACAATGACTAACAAATTGAATAGCAACTATGATGAGTGGTACTTGAAACGAATATGGATAAGCTGTACTATAAGTGAAAAATCCTCTGAATATTCTATCAGTTGATCAGGAGCAGTGGTGGCGTGACGATATAGTATTTGAAAAGTCTGTACTTCAATGATGCACTTGAACCGACTCACCGTTACCCTAATGAAACTCCTAAGCAAAACACTGCCGTCTGAGAAGCAGACTGCGCATTCGTAACATGCTTCTGCAAAATCTGCGTGCTAATATCTAAATCAGTTCCATTAATTTGTTCGCATTACGGCGTGGCATCGCCAGTCAATACTTCACAAGCGACGTAATAGCCGGATACGGTGTAGGCACAGTTTGTCAACTCAGAGTCACTCATACTCGCTTTCATCGAGGCCAATGGACGCTAACGTTCAGTTTCGCGGCATCCTTGTTTGCCTTACGTCTCTCTCGTACTTTCTGATCCTTCCGATTCGTCTGCGTACATCTGTATGTCGACTTCTGGATATGGCGGTGTCAGACCAGTAGGTCGCAGACATCTCTCGCAGACCATTCTGGAATAGGTCACTATTCTAGATAGTACGCTGCGGTCATGGCGTCCATAAATAACCAGCCATCTCTGCTATGCCAGTATTGTGGCTGCGCTTCCAATGTTTATCAGCTGTTCGACCATCCACATGTGCATAGCAGAAAAAACATTACGCAATCCTACCCATAGGATTTTGGCGGAACTATGCGCTACCCCAAGGCTCAGTTCGACCCGGGTAATTCCTCCCATGTCGCTATCTAGTGACCCCAGCAACCGATTCATCGACAGATCATGGTAGTATGCGTCATCTCACCACGGCTGCAGTAGTAGCAGCAGCAACCGGAGCTGAAACTGTAAAGGCCGTTAGTGACGAATAGAATTATGCCACAACTTCTAAACGTCATTGGCGCATCTTCGTTTCGGAGGGAAGACCCGCTGTTTAGCTGCGAAACCGTGCCGCGACTTGCGTGAAACGCGCAAATTTCACAATGCCATACAGTCAATTTCAACGAAACGCATGACACTAAGTAATAATAATAACAGGAACGATAACAACAACAGTAACTACAACAGTAACAACCACAATAATAACAACGACAGCGCTGGTGCGAAAAGAATCAGTGGAAGAAACGATCAATGCATAGTGTTGAAGTGGCGAGCACAGCTGCAGTAAAAGCATCATTAATAGTGAGCGCCCGTTGTGTGTCATGCCTTTGATGTTTACGTCGACGCAATGGCTTTCCTGGTTGCTGGCACTATAGACGCTGTCGCCGTACTAGAGAGTTAGATTGCTTGCGATTCAACCGCTTGCCAGGGAGGGGATGAAACGATAACGCTGGGTAGCCGCAACACCGAACTGTTGCTAGAGTCAGAGCGTTGCTTGGCTGTGGTGTTTTGCGCGAAGCGACACCGACTAACAAAGCATCGTTGAGCGCCAGGCGATGACGCGTTGGAGCGCCAACGCCGAAATAGCCACCCACGCTCTTTTGGTTCGATTCGCTGTACTAAGGTATCTCAGCAAACCCTGACTTTTCTGAAAATGCTAAGCAGAATTAAGGTATCTTACGTATACGTAGTCCTTGTATGGATCTGTGTTTACTCTCATACCTCCGGTAATTATAGAACGTTGTTATGTCATTAACTATTCTTTTGAGCGACCACAAAAGGTTCAGCTACAACAAGCACCACACATAACATTACGTGCTATGATGACAAAACTTCGTTAGTCACAGTTAAACACTGTTATGATTATGGAGCCATGCTGCTCTTATACGAAGCACAGACAGTGAGCGAGGAACACAAGGCAAGCTCGTCCCTTCAACGAGTGAAGATGAATGACTGGCCAACTGAAGACGTCGTTGACAACATTAGGTCATTGTGATTTCGCTTATCACCTCAGCGTTGGGATTCGCTCTAGCCTCACACCTTTACCAGGTCTTTCTTCAGCGACGCTCGACTTCTGGAGAACGTTGGCGCATTCTTGGTGCATTGTCAGTACCGTTATTGCTCTAAGAGAGGGGAAACATCCATACCACAAATTGCACGCATCACACGACCAGTGCACAAGCAACAAGTTGGTGCTGACACAGCCTACAGGTGACTTATGCGACCTACAGCTGACGACGAATCGAGGCGGCCATCTCTGGTCTGTGACGGATCGAAACAATTGCGAAAGAGTGAAGAGCTTATACGGGGGTAAACGAGAGCCAAGGAAGTCACCAATGGGTTAGAGTGTAGAACTCAGGGGACGTGCAGCAGTTTTTGCACGGAGGAGGGATGAAAATTCTGTAGCAGATTCTGTAACGGCTGCAGCAGGAATTTGGAGGTGCGGTTCAGGGGTGTTGGATTGGACTCCTGTCGTGATATATTTGGCTCGGAATTCGGCTTAAGGGGCTTTTGAAACAAGAGAAAAATTCGTCGGTGTGATGAAGTGCCAAGGTGTAATTTCGAAATTGGAGTAAAGTTTAGAGCAGGAATTACAACGGAATACAGTGACTGTTTATTTCTCTCAGCGGACCCGCTACTAATTTCAATTGTGCTAAATGTATATTATTGGTATTGGGTTGTGTTTGAACGAGTCAAGCAAAGGACTATGTGTAGTTCTTGCTTAATAGATTGTTGCTGCTATGTCTTGCCGCAAGATCGAGTCCTTAGGCGGAAAACCCGAAAAGGTAAGGGCAGAGCTGTCTAAGTTCCTGCTAACTGAGTATGAGCTTGTTAGCTAAGACGAAAGATATCAGAGGTGGGTCATTTCAGACGAGGATGTGGCATATATAAGAAAGTATCATGTATGGATGCTACTTGTATTAATAATAACTCCGACACCTCATGCCATGATTGAAGCACTTGCGAGTCTATAACCAAATGCGCGCAATCATTGGCGGCTCAATTGGGCAACTGGCAGATCAATCTCAGCTATAAGGTATAGGAAGTATCATATTTTAAGTGTTTTGACACGCTGCTAAAATAAAATGGCGAACGGGTATACATGAAATTATGCTTAGTATAGTTTGTGGGCATATGTCCGTTCGTCCCCACAATTTGTTAGCAGAACTTATAACGCTTATACAAATCTGGTTTAGTTTTTCGTCTATGAGTATATGTGCTAACTGTACTAACGAGCAGGTTTTCTTCATGGTATGGTTTAAGATGCAAATGAACCGTAAACATTGACCAGAACGCTCTTAGAAGAGGTATACCAAATAGTTAAGTGGTTCGGTCGTTGCAATGAAATAGTACTAAGATAATTTTTCAAATGACCTCACAACCTGTACAGCAGTACATCTAAATCATATTCTAATTGTCAACTGATTCAATTAATCAATCCATGCTTGTCAATGTGAGATTGATCTGCGATAAAAGGAGGGAGTTCGATTATCCGTTGAACGACTGATCTACAGCAAACAAAAAAGGCCTAATCAGAATGTTAAACATACGATTAATTTTTCGATACATCTACAAAGGCTTAAGGCGCGCTAATTTCAGCTGATTTGGCTGTGATTAGAAAAGTGCCTAAACAGTAGCATTATTTATACGTCGGCAAATTGGATCGCTCCGATTGTTGGAAATATGACCATTCAAACATACTTCATATAAATTTAGAAGTTTTATTAAAGTCAATTAATATATATGACGATACACAGGAGCCATGAAATAAGATATAGGAAATCTATGACAACAAAGCGCAAGTGATCTTTGGAAGGTCGATAGATCTTTCCAGGTCTCTTGGGGAAATGCAGTGGAAGAACGTTAAATTTTTGGTTAAACAGTGCAGAGAGTCGGCTAAGCAATGAACACTCGGGACCTGTTTTAATAATGACCTTTTGCACCGCCTTTAAAAATCAGCAACGGCCTAAATTTGCCCCGTGTCATTCGGGTTGCTATGACATATAAACAAGTCGATACTGGCGTGGTAAGTTGGTCTACGATAAAACTAACGTACCTTGTTAAAGTATATCATATAGGTTCATTTGAATGATATTCATTATTGCCGTAAACTCTAATATTATATTCAAAAACAGACAAAGTCAATTAGCTCACATCCTATCTGACGTGTCTATGTGAGGGTACACAAACAAATAAATGCTTACTTTATTTTTTGTGATATATTACTATCAGACATTTGATGATTCGACAGACCTTCCCTTTGCTTACAGTGTGTCTTTTACCTGCTTCTGACTTTTCAGAGCCGTTATACTATGCACAACTATCATATATGTACAAGCAATTCTCACATGGCATACTCTCAATAGACCATAACGGGCAGAATCGCCATAAGTCTGAAAGTGCATTAAGCCGAGAAGCAAACGGGGTCTAATCAGAAATTCTACTGTCAGCATACCCCATTGTGTTGTTTCCATGCCCCGTTTTCGATCTTCCATAAATTTTTATCTGTTGCTTCTCTGCTTTGGACGTTTACCCTGCGCTCCTTTTAGCATTGGTGTAGCGCTTTACTTTATTTATTCTTTATATATACTTGATAAGCATTTAGCGCACAAAGGCTGCAAGAGTGCTTCTTTCTTAGCCGCCGTTGACACCGAACAGAGCCTCCATGATGCGGATACAAACGACCCGACAGGTGATAATGTCCAGCAATTTCGTAGTGGAATATTGCGCAGATGGGTTGGATGACGTGAGCATAAGTTTCAATAAGTTTCTGCTACACTTTATTTACCGGAACGACGTCATGCATCACGGGGATGAAGCTAAAGGGATAGAGACGAAACAAGGAAAATGTTTCCAGCGAGATAACCTTTCGGGCATTGTTTCGAATGGTCTTTCATGAATCATATCATGTATCGACACCAGCGAAGACTGCATTTACATAGCCGGTGGAGGGAAGGGGGGTCTATCCGGGGACTTAGCATTCGGCATATACTATGCAACATGTGTGAATAAATAAAGAAGATCTAAAATTAAGTAAGTCCCGATTTTGTGTAAGTGTTAAAAACTGCAAACGAAGTGAGTCTTTCGAAGCTCGACAAAACCATTATGAATTATACCATAGACACACCATTGTTAACAGTAAGTAGCCATGGGACGGCGGGGCCTGTCTTATCCACAGCACACTGGTCATTGGCCCCGACATTCACAGGTCAACAAGAGTGTTGCTTGACCGCTAAAGTAGGGCAATTTTCAACACTCGAGTACAATGAGGCCTGAGGTAAGTTGATGACCGAAGATCAGGTGGCCTGACGCCTGACCTTAAGTCCTGTTTCTCGCAAAACGGCCAATCTATCGGGTGTCACAGTAGTAGACATCCTCGCACTGCCGAACTTCGATGCCGTCAACGCTCACCAAAGTACTGAAAGGACTCTCAAAACGGAGACATTTTATATGAGAAATAGGTATATTTGGAGACACACAGTAGTGTATATTGTGAATTGCATTTAAAAGAGAAGGACCGCCGGAATCTAGAATACACAGTCTTTGTGGTGGTATTTGTAAAGAATTACAAGGAACAAATCATGTCCGTAGAGCAGGAAGCTACCAACACAACATCCGCCTGCCGTTAGATGTACAAAGGCTAAACGCGGCCTTAATAATGAACACATTCTAGCCCGGAAAGGGAATCCCACCGTGGAAGATTGCGGGGGCACGCTAACTACGAGGAGAAGGATTTTTGGAGGACTCTCACAACACAATTGCAGTCCTTGAAGTAATGAAGTGTTCAGAATAATGCTACGCGTCGCGGGAAAACATAAAATACCTCCTTGAACTTTGTAAGGGCAACGTATTATCTCAAACGTATTCACAAGTAGTGTATAACAATAAGCGTATAGTAAAAGTATTAGTTCGCCGACCGTTTCTCGTTGCTAGTCATCGAATCAATCATATCCATTGTCAACGATATCTTACTTTCCACCCTATTTTTACCTACAGCCGCTCCAATCGTGGGCTACCAACTGTGCAGCTACTTGTTATCGTGATTTATTTTAGAATTCGCTAAGAATCATCCGTTTTGCCTCTCGGCTTCTACCGGCTTTCGGCTTACGGCTCTATTCAATTTCTTCCTCTGCGTTTTTGATCGACAGAGACCAGCTTCTGCTTGTACCATAGTAATGCAAGCAGGTTTGGTTCTTACAACATTACTGAGCACTTGTTTTCAACGACCTGTCCTTTACCAAATACCGCTTATTATCGTGTCCAGTTTAGCTAGAATATGACTGGGCACTGACGGTGGCAGACACGAGCAAATAGCGTTGAAGAACGGAACCGCTATTTGTTATTAAGCTACAACAATAGTCTGCAAAACGATGTATACAAACAGACGACAAACCACAACCAAAGTGGGCGTGAGAATGTATATATATATATATATATATGATGCATATATGTATATATAAAGATCTTCGACGATTAATGTTGATTTATACTTGTATTTTCTTCATCTGTGCGGTAATAGTTTGTAGGGTAAGTGTCGCTAAGGGAGATGATTAATACCGCTAATGAGTTTCGGTCCGTGGACATGGCTGACCGAAACGCAAAGCCAATGTTCTCTAATTGTTAGAATGGCGTCGCTACGTCTTAACGAATAGTCGTCAACACGTAAGGCATCTGTGAAGCTAGTAGCTTTAAGAAATGGAACTGCGCTTAATCAAGTGCGATGCGCGGGCGGGAGTGCTCTATAAAAACGCAAATAGTAAGATATGGTTAACGTTTTAGTAGGTGGGCTGGTAGTTTGTTCCTGTTCACGAACTTGAGTCATCAAAAGGAGCGCTGAGTCAATCGTTTGAGTATACCAATAGATACGGGCTGACTACGGTTGCAGTGATGAAATGTGCCTAGGACTGTTTGTGTCTATTGGGTGTACAAAAAATACATATTCAGATGAAATTATTTTAAGTTCAGTTTTTGTCTGTATATAGTAAATATTTAGATCATAGAAGGATCCACGCAAAGTGTGTAAGCTTTCGTCTTATCGCGGATGTCCCAAATGATTACCGTTTTGGTCAATACGCCGCTGATAACGGTGGGCTATTTATTTAGAAATTAAAACAAAAGGTCCAAGTTTTCTAGTGTTGGTGACTTTTCAGGGTAGAGCTTGTTTTTAAGGTGTCCCCACAAGGAAGTCCATAGGCCTCAAGTCTGAGGAACGGGCAGGGTGTTTTAGAGGACCTCCCCGTGCTAGCCATCTACTGGGACGCTATGTTCTTAAACGGTTGTGCATAAATGCTCCGTCTAGTTGATAACCTCTTCATCCAAATCCACCTGTACGGTAAAACAGATTTTTGTGGTGAACTTAAGTAACTGCTATCGGCCGTTATACTGTCGAAAAATAATAACTGAATTAAATTACGTCGTTTAGGTTTTTTGAGACTCTTTTTGGTTCAAGTTCTTAAATACTATTTAATTCTAAATGTAATCTATTACTCATTTGGCGGCTATTTGGTAACAATAGCACATTTTGAAACTATAATTATGAAACAAGTCATTATACATTATGGCTTTATATTATTAAAGTATGATTTGAGAAATAGGAGCGGGGAAAACGTCGAGCTTCGATGGTGATATCTTCACCATTTGAGCCAAAGTGGAAAATTCTGGCGCACTATGGCTCACGTGTTGGGTTCAACTAATAGTCTTAATTTATTATTATTAATTAATTATATATATATATATATAATTAATAGAGTGAGTAGCATTTCGTACAGGTTGATAATCTCGATGGCCACGGCATTCTGAAGGCTCCGAAGTGCAATATTTACAGATACCTCACCTATTTAATTCCTCGTGTTAAACAATATGATTGTGTGGAACTTGTAACGATATTGTTGTGTTTATATTTAGCTAACACGCCTATGTTAATGTTATGCTGTCTTCGTTAATAAAGGCCAACGAGCCGCTTACCTAGGCAAACATTAGAGTCTGAAATAATCTCACTTAGAGCTGTGTCTTTCGTCACAGAGAATGGACACAGCGTCAATGGCGCTGTAATCCCTGTTTTTCAAGCCACATATAGATCCAAATATCATGAAATACAACTTTAAAAACCGCCCACATGGGGATTTTACCGGTAAAAAAAAAGCAGTATACTTTGTATCGGCACCTTCTGCCAACACTCCGGATAACTCTAGCTAAAAAGACAATCAGTTGTACGCTCCTTTCAAATAAGTGGCGTGCCAAAAAGGGTACCTTCATAGAAGAGTCAATTTTCTGTTTATTGCCGCCGCTTGGCCTGCTCTGACTTAGTAATGCACTATCTGCGCCGTGCGACGTGTATACACTATCTGAATAGATCCAACAAAGAAGAATACCGTAAAGTTGCATATTTTCTCCGTCGTCCGTATTGACCTTGAGAATTACGTTTGGCTGGTTCCTGAACAACGCCAGAGGGATCGGTTGCTGTAAAATGTGCGTATAGCATAAAGATTAGACACAATGTATTAAGCGTTGATGAAATTCGTCTCTTCTAAACTGAAAGCAGAATCTAATGATAGTTGATTTTAAGCCAACCCAATAACACAACCGCTCAAACAATAAACTGTGTTCATTGCAAGAACGGCTAGTCCTCAAACACTATTTTATTATAGCTGTAATAGAAATGAACAAAAGTATAGCAAATATGTTTTACAATTGAAAATGCTTTGCGGCAGAGTTTTCGACTTTTGTCCCGTTGTGATGATTACTCGTAATTTTCACAGCAATGACTTGGAGTACAGGCGTCTAGATGGAAATGGAAATAACTTCAAAGCTCCCATTCTACGCAGTATTAACGGCATTGTTATATTTACAATACAACATTTAAGATTTGCAGCGTGCTGTTTTACAGAAACTGCGCAGACAGTGATACTGCAGGACCAGTTTATATGATAGGCCCCTTTACAAGGCAAATAAGACGGTCATTTTACACGTGATCTTTTAGGACGGCGTAGGTAAAGGCAAGGCTAAAACCCTTCTATTTAGAAGTGGATGTTATATCGACACGCTCGACAGTGTCTACCAGTTAACGATATTATGCGACGATTCATATCGTCCGCTGGGCTCCCGCTAGATTACTTGATAATAACTTGCGAATCTATTTGATTTGACTGGATTTCCCTTCGGCCACAACATCTTCCTGATATAAACACAGTCCTCTGGCTGTCAATGTTTTCTAATTCACGTCTTCAAACAATATTACGGCCAGCACATGCCTTGACACTGGTTTCTTGAACCACCTGTCACGTTACTCTTGAATCATTTGCATGAACCGTTTGGAAGCGACAGCTTACAATCGTTATTTACCGCTGTTGGTGTTCAATACGTTGACGGGCAGGCTTATTTGGTATCTTGGTCGGGATCATAGGGATTTATGATTCGAGCGCAGCCTTACTTCAATTCCTGCACGCTGTGCGCACCGCAGGGGCGAACTTCTGTCCGTAATTTCAGTCCAGTTTCATCTTCTAGAACGCACTTCGTTGGGGCAGTTAGCTGGTGTCGTCTATATCTGATTGGAAGCTCCCTCGGACTCAGAGTTATCACTCCTTTACGCTAACGTACATTCGTGTTTTGGCGATATAGCTGGCAAATGTGGTTTGTTACAAACAGCCGCAATATCGACTCGAAAACGAGGTCATTGGCAGAATGGAGTAGGACGTGTTCCTTTGACGTTGACGTCGTCCCCGCTTTCATCACCGAAAACTTGTTTCTAGTGGCAATAGAAAACGAGGGGACTATCAGGGCGAACGAGGCCGTGAGCATTCATAATGACGGCAAAAATGACTGCCGGACCATATCCACGTGTGTGTGCATACGATTGAGATAGAACCTGTCTTACCAGAACATAGTATAGAATATTTGTGATAGACAATAGATGCGAAAGTGTTTTCTCAGAATAATAAAAACGAGAGAAAAACGTTCACGGCACATATTGCTTTGAAAAACGCAAATACTTCATTTTGACAATGCACGAAAACATTGAGCAGGGACATGCTGTATATCCTTGAAAACTTTCCTTTGTTAACATATCTGTATTTCGAACGCGCGCTACCATTCCAGCGTTTGCACTGTTACAATAGTAAGCAGCGGTTTCGCTTTGTGTGTGCGTCAGTCCCTTATACGTAGGAAAAATAGTTCAGGACAGAAAAAAAAAGAATATGCTAAGCTGTAGAAGACCAGCTCTAAGATGCATATTCCGCGCACCGTACTTAAATAAATACACGCGAACTTTCAGAAACTACCATTTCATCCGTCTTTGTAATCTTTACATCGGCAAAAATACGCTAACGACTGTAAATTACGAAGAATTCTAGAGTGATTAACTAGAATCGTTTCTTCTCTCATATTGAACGACAATATACACAAGTGGAGAACAGAACGGCATAGACTACGTGGAGCGTTCTGCCCTTACGTTCTCGGTGCTGCCAGATGTTACCGACGTTAATCACGACGTAAATATTGCGCCGTTGCCAATTTCGTCATAAAGCGTCAGTCAATTCGGTGGCCCCGCAAATCGCGCATTGTTATGTGAAGACGTTTGCCTGACAAAGCGGCATCACTGGAAAGTCAAAGGGAAGTGCGCTGTCTTGTAGCTTAGCGGTCTGTTCTAAGTAAAACTTTGGTGCCAACTGTAGGCAAAAATCTTAGGGAAGGAAACGACGACACGGGGCTGTGTACATAGCTTTTAGTCAGACAAGTAAACACTTGTATTACGTGAAGGTCGTCGATGCTTACTATCAACAGCACACCCCCTAATCGGGATCTGCACTGGCATTTCTGCCCTGCCATAGAACTGGCACAGTTTGCGTTTGCTGTTAATGGGTTGCACAGGCTTAAAGTCGAAAATACATTTGAAGCGTCCATAGTGGTCTATAAAGTTACTGAAGTGATAAAGGGTCATAAAGGTGGCACCAAAGCGGCCTTTCGCCGACCGGTCTTATCTACACCTCGTTAGTTGGCTCTATTTGGGCTGTCGGAGCTGCCAGCGACGACATTCATCCAGTCCGCCCATTGTTTACCGATGATGATCGGATCACCGTGCATTAACCTATGTGCCCACCTATATAGATACTCAATTCGGGCCCAGTGTCATTCGCTTCTAGGGCTGGTATCCCGTCGGATAATGGGTCGGTGCGACAGTTGGGGATGGAGTTAGAAACAGATTGTTATCTATTATTATTCCAGTTAAGAGCCGCGTTGGTTTGGCGGATCGCTGACCTAACCGACAATTGCGCAACGCTGAACCAGTGTAAGCACATCAGGTTTCTCCTTAACTACGGGAAGGCAGACACCCGAATAAGCTTGTCTTTTCATCATTTCAGACCTAGGTAGTGTCCTAGCAGAAAGCACGTTTTGGAACAGCCGCGAGGAACAGCCACTGCGCTGCCTAAGGCAAGTTTTCACTTTGCTAAAACCTTTATTGCCGATACTGATCTTCCCCAGTGATTCATATCATTGCGAGGTTAACGTTTTATTGATCAGATACCGCGTTTAATAAGAAGGTCAGGGATGCCCATATTTTATCAAAACGTAACCGATAAACGAGATTAATTTACCTGCACTTCGATTTTTATAGAAAAAAAAAAAAACATTTAAAAGCAGTTTAAAAAACATTGAAACACCCGTATTTGTAGATTAAACTTCACGCGTGATCTGATCACTCGGACAAGCAAATATATGTACATCGAAATATGAAGCTCTTTAGGCTGCTGACTGTAACAGTCAGGCATCTCCTTCGAGCGACTGTTTCATTTGCGCAAAATGACGTTCCGACGAAACCGCTATGAGAAACACTCGTGTCGAATAGAGAGGACGCGGATTACAAAAAAGTTATACGGCGTACTTACCAGCAGAGTATATATTGCTATGACTAACCCCCTAAATGCTGCTGTTGTCCGTAATCATGACAATAAGCATGAATGTTATTACTGAATAAAAATCTGTTTTTATGGCTTTATCCCTTCAAGTAGGTCCAGCGTAATAGAGCCAAATCGCTTCTATATGCAATGTGTAAAGGTCAGCATCTCTTCTCGTTGGTAAAGCTACCGACTAGGCAACAACGATGAGTCACAGCTTTGTAATTATTGGGTAGCATAAAGATTTATTCTTTAGAACGACACACCGTCGATTGACCCATCGGAAAATTGTCGTTTCGCTGTATGAGATGTTAACTTAACAATGGTTATAGAATATTGTAGCCCTAATCGAAACGCGGTAAATGGTTGGATGTAGATAAAAATAGCTATAAAATGGTAGGCTTTCTTTATTCATTAAAGGCAATAGGCATTACGATATATTGTTCTGCCTTGACGATATGATAAGTCTGTTTAGGGGGCGATAGCTTTAGGCTAAATCCCGCCTCCTTAAAAAAGCGTGCCCAACACTCACCCACTTTCACACGTCCAGAATATAAACTGGAATTTTCATTGTCCACGTTGCTTTCAATTAGGGCGCTGAAGTATGATTTTTCGAAGGACTACTGAATGAATCCTAGCTGTATGTCGGGGACGTCTAACTCGTGACCATATGTATAAAAGGGATCATTGAATCGTGTGTAACAGTGTCGAATTCCGAGTCGTCGCTATATGTGTTTTTCTTGGTTCAAGAGAATGAGGTTCCGAAAATACCGCCATTCACCTGACGTCGATAATTACTCCGGCAACTATTCATAATCTGCATAGAAGGCCCCCATTATATATTGTAACGTGATAATTTACTGACGAATTTGGCGTAAAGTTTCTGCTGTGGACGGATCAGCGGACAATGCTTGTGCACAGGTACATCTCGAACCCTATACGTTAGTAGAAACAACATGTCCTCTTGTCGTTTGTTGACATGTGCTTGCCCATCGTATTTGATTTGCTATTTAGCAGCTCGTCCAGATCCGTCGTCCCGTTAAGCATTAGATCACTTTTTATAATACATGGCAACGATATCAACTGCCATTTGAAGTAAACTTCTCCATGTTTATAATACCTCTACAAGGTATTTGAAACACCACACAGCCTTGTGCTCGTCCATCACTTGCGCCCCCCTATTTCGCTGTTCCGCTATCATGTTAGATGCCGTTCCAACGTACTACGTACACGTATTCGCTATTTCCTATGGATGTCCTCTCTGTGTGCTAGAAAACAAACATTTTGCCCGTACGCATTGTACTGGAATGCATCTAAAGTATGTAACATGCTTTTCGAACATACATAAGAAATTATTTTGGTACGGCTGGCCCCCTGCGGAATTGGTGCGAGGCAAAGCTAGACCTGTCACTCCCAAAATACTTTTTGTTTCGTTTTTTAATTTCTTTCAAAAAAATGAATTCCGATTGACAAACACGAGGGTCTTTGTTCGTGTTGGTAAAAGTTCTAGACTGTTGTTTATGTCTAATGTAAGACATGATATAATACGAACGTTGGTTAATATTCTATTGAACTATGCATATATTGTCGGCTTCTTCGTTACCCTGAAAGCTCCACAGACGACCTTCACTAAGCCAGTACTTATTTGGCATTATCGTTGAATCTCTTGATAGGAATACAGATGTGAATAGTACCGGTCTGTAGCATTGATTTCGGATAATTTTGCAATTGTTCCCTAATTGTTTACTTCTGGTGATTCTAGTGAAATGATATAATGTCATAGTCGAGACGGGTAAAGCTGAACGTCGAAGGGGTAGCTCGATAATCGCCAAGCTTCTGATTAAAGCTGATTAGAGGTACGTGTTCCGAGCTCCTTTAACGGTACAGAAATGGTTATCAAACTATTCAACGCTAAAATACACTGGGTAGGTATTGTTTTTTCGACAAAATTCAGTATATTATTTTCATTAACGAGGATCAAAATTGTGTCGTTCGCTGTTCCCTTTATTTCAGCCGTGTTCATTTGTTGTGTGCAGAATTTAATGGTAACAATAAAACCTTCACTAAACATGTCATTGGCGTAATTTTGAAGTTTGGACCTTTTTCGCGATCGCGATCAGTTGCTTAAGCTGAACATCAGCTTGTCTGCAGTTCGAAAACTAACCGATAACGTTCGCCAGAGTCTCAGACGTTTTACTTCGAAATTGTGGATAAAATAGTCCGTTCATAGGCTACATTTGTCGACCACATGTTATGACATTTTCAAGCAAAACTTATAACAACAACAACAACAAAAAATGTATAGTCATCTTCAAATTTTGTGTCCGACGCTAGTAACTTTGTGGAACAGTTTCCTCGGATTATTTTGCTGGAGAGGAGGCCCGATCTTTACGGGCAGGGGGAGAGGTACGTTGTGGGTAAACGGCAGGACACCTACATTTTCTGAAACTTCCTCCAAAAGCGCTGTGGATCGTTTGTGTATTGCCGATCTGATGAAACCTGTCATCAAAGGAAATGAATTGTATAAAATTCGAAAGACGAGATAATTTCATATGTTCGAAGGAAAAATGTACTACGATTAATTTGCTATGTTGCATAACAATTAACCGTTGCGACATTCTCTGGTTGAAGGCGAATGTTGAGATACTGTAATTTTTGGAGATATTATGGTAAATACGGTTGTGCAAAAACGTTTGTTTTTATTTTTGCAGATAAAATATACCTATAGGCCATACACTAGTCTCGGACCTCAGCCATACTATATTTAATGGTTAAACACAGAACGAAAGCGTTACCCGAATCTGAGTTATATATAAAATTTTCCTATTCGCTACGAAAAGAAAATCAGAAAGAAGTATCTTTTTCATATTTTATCTAAGCAGCAACATTAAATTAAAGGCTTGCTTTTTTTCCGCTTTGGGCTTGATTTTATCGCGATACACCTTAGCCCTATTGACTTGTTTCTAAAGCAACGTCAGACGATGCCAAAGAAGGCTCTATCTTTTCAAGAGCACACAAAATGGGGCAATTGCATACGATATTTAATGCATGCGTCCGTCTAAACACGGACGTCCATATATCGATCAAGTAAACGTTTTTTTCTCTTGTGTCGTCAAATCGTGCCAGGCGGATGCGTATCTTCATCGATGGCGGTGTCCAGAGGACAGCCACACACAACTGTCAAGCGATCCAAAAAAGCTGCCAGGTTCTCTTTTTGTCGTTAATCGTTGTTACAATGTCTTGGGGGATATATCCCTATTTTACGTATCTACTTTTTGACCATGTTGAAAATTGCTTTGGCCTGTATTACTGACATCAGCATACAAATATTAATAACTGACGATAATTTTTATATACGATATTAGCACAATTAGCTGAGTGTTCTGTGACGCTGACCGTTCACTGCATCGGTTCCGTATTAGGAAGACAACAGGAAAGTCGTTGTTCGAAAGAGCCGGAACAGGCAAGTCTTCATGCATATGATTGCGATAAGGGTAAGGGTGAATGACGATGCCACCGAAGGCAGTTTACAATAAAAAGTATTGGATGCAATGCGTACATTATTAACAGCGTACGTCGAAGGCATAAGTAGGCTTCAGCTACCACCCAATGCCTAAATTGTCCCCAAACAAAAATGACTCAACTACTGCCGCGATGGTAAATTTGGAACGCTTGCCTATATATAAGATAGCTTTTTATCCTATTTTAAACAGGAAACAGCCCAGACAAAACGGCATCTCGCTCACATATGCGTTTTTCTCTTTGTCTATCTATGCATCATAAAAGCAAGCAGTACAACTATCTCATAGCACTGCGTCATCTGATCTAAAAATATGCTAGGCCGAAACAAGGACAAACACAGCCATATATCTAGGTTACTAGCTAACCGACGATTTGTCTTCTATGTATGCCAGAGAAGTAGGGTCTTGATGAATTAGGTCATGCTCGTCTCATTCGTTCATATGGTCATTTATATGTAACTAATTGCCTTTTTTTTTCTACTAGATGTTTTTTCATTGTTATGTCCTTCTGTCCGATACGGAAGCCTATCTTAAATCCACGTCTATTCCAATAAATAACATCAGCCTGTGGCCAGCCAACTCAAACCTAAACAATTTATACATATCACATAAATAGTTTGTGTGTGTGTGTGTGTGTGTGTGTGTGTGTGTGTGTGTGTGTGTTCATCTACTTGTCCAACAAATATAAAACAAACGTGTTCGTGTTATTTATGCGGCGCATTGATGCTATATCAAGACAGGCTTCCATATAGAGGGAGCTTCAAATCACGGCAAATGTAATTTGTTCTCTCTGAGATACGCCGATAGGCGCCAACGTGATATCCGAAAATGCATAAAGTTTCTGTTGGCTAGAAATAACTTTTTAAGGAGGATCAAGTTTTTAACGAAACAAGAACGCATATGATAGGTTTTGGTAGGCCCCAGCTTACCAAGGCTAACCAAAGATAGGCCAATATATATATATATTGGCCTTGTTTCAGAATAAAAAAATCATTTTAATGTGGTAATTTCAGTTTAATTTTCAATCTGTAATAGTTTTCAGTTCATTTGGTAAAAACACCAATTGTCGCAATACTTTACGCGTGAAACAGTTAGAATTGACGTCTGGTTGATTTTCGATTACGACGCTTTAACAAATATACAACAATTTTACAATATATACCACTATAACAACAACAGTATTCTCTATAACAAATATAAAGAATAACTTTGACAACACGAACATTGTATTGTCCTACTCTGGGTGGATCGTTTGCTTTTTTTTTTAGCCGCGTGTTAATTTGGCAGTGTTGTCTGGTCCCTTCTTGGCTGGTCCCCGTCACCGACGGCTCCGCCTCTACTTTTCTTGTTGCCTTCTTTATCTTGTTGCGTGTTTCAACACATTGTCCTATAATGTTCTCCATTCGCTGGAAATATCCTTACATGAGTAGGTAATAACAAGCGAACACCAATCATCACCATCCATGAGCATGAGGATCGTTAAATCATGTGGATGACTGCCTCCGTTTTTGCCGCAACAGCAACCACAATAATAACAAATCGGTGTGCGACTGGTCCAAAAGTTTATTCATCTTAATCTTCCGTGTACTATGTATTTATGTGTTAGTCAATCTTGCATGGCCATTAATATTATAGTATTGTTGGACACCCAGACCCCCCCCCCAGACGCCTGCCGCCATTACGCAAAGCCATTGCCCTCCTAGTTTGCGCAACGGGCCGCAAATGCCCTTTCTGACGCCACTGCTATTGCCTCTGTCAAACGTAACGACTTTGGTGGCTTCTAATTTAGCTGAAGTCACCGTGATTATTGTAAACGAATTTGGCAGTCGGCTCCGTCCACAGAAAAGATGACGTATTGCGCCTCGTATTGCAGTGTCCGTCACTGACAACATTTTCGTCGCCTTCGACATGTTGGCAACGTTGGTAGGATCCAGCAGTTGCGGCCGTGCTCATCCGTGCGTCGGTCGTCCGCCTCTTCCTTGCCCAGCTCGAAATGCTGTCGCAACTCGACCGAAGTGATCCATTCTGAAGGAGGAAAACGGGGAAACTGTTGTGATGCTGGATAGAAGTTTTCAGCGCGAATGTGCCCAGTCCATTGCCGTTGACGAACGCTGTCGATCTTGTTGTGTCGTTATGTAGGTGCTGCTGATAAAATTGCAACCGTGGACCTTTGCGCGCCTTCAGCGTGGGATCCTTCAATGGTTACTGAAAGCGCTGTAATTATTGTTGCTGCCAATAACCTGAGAGTGTTTTTAGTATAGCAGTTGTGGCTGAGTGCGTCGCCCTGTGTGTTAATGTCTAGTTTTCAGCATCAATTACTTCAGTGGCCGAGGTGGCGTTAGACAGCAGTGTGCTTCCTCTTCAACTGTATTAATCAAGTATCGAGGGGCCGACACAGATACCACTAAAAGAGAAATCACCTTTAATACTATCCTATTTATTGCTGATACCAATATTGGTTTATGTGCGCATTCTATTACCTCACATTAGGTTAGTGAGACAAATGTAAAGACCTATTTGCCGACTTCATCAACTTGTGCTAAATCTTAAACACAGAGCCGTTACACGCTTTCGACTAAAACGTGCCCTTATAAAGCCTACAATCGTACACCAGCACTGATTTATATATAGGCATATAGATGTAAGCTATTAGGACACCAACGACCGGCCGCCTTTATTGGCACAGATCCATTCGATATCCTCGACCGCAGCAAGGCCTACTTCGGATGCACCCAATGCGTATTCTATTGCAGTACTATTTCCAGCCTATACAGTCAAACAATGCTAGCATCCGCTAGGTTTTTGTTCTACTGTGCCTATTTTGGAGACGTCGTCATGTCCCACTAATCAAGTTAGTCGTACCGTCATTCCCACTCCCTGATATCTACAGTAAATTACACAACTATACAGTACGTCTATTTCTGAAAAAGGCTCGAGCTTCGCATCGCGCAATCCGTGGACTGGATTTTTCAATGGCCACGCCTATACGTCATTTCTGTTACGGGTACCGATCTGTATCGATCTGCTAAATTGCCGTCGAGTCCGTTGACACTAAGTAGATGAATAATTTCCGTGAGAGTCGCCACTGTAGAAACGCGTTGCGTAGGCAACGCACGGCCCGTCCGTCTTGTCCATACTCCGTTTAAGCAGTGCTGTGAGAGTCAGATCACAAAAGCGATTGGCGGCGTGAGTTCCAGTGCTTCCGGCCGGTAACAAACCTCACGCCTGGCATACGTTCGTCGCTTAGTGCCTTCATAGAGTAGCTGCTGACGCAAAAATTGTGGGTTTTTCGTTTTCCACCCAAAAAAAGTAAGTGGCCACGACCTATTAAGTTATAGGGACAGGTCAATACTGTAAAGCAGAGAGCTAGTGCCGCTAAAAAAGTAGAAGCGTCTTGCACGTTCTCGATACACTGCGGTGGAAATAGTTATCTATCTGGGTTTGTAGAACAGTCACTGAACAAATCAACCAGTCGCCAGACACTAGTGAAAAGGCTATACAAAAAGAAAAAAGGTCTGCAGAGCAGGTACGCTGCCCGTTGTTCGACTTGTGGAGCTGACGATTAAATGTTTTACGTTGACAGGAAAGGGAAACGCGTCGAAATGACAACAGATACGACGAAATAAAAACGACCGACGTTATCTTTACGAGCATCAGCAGCGACACGGAGAAACAACTGTGCGTATTCGACGGCTATTATACAAAGGCGGCGGAGCTAATTTTTACTACATAGATTTCATAATATTGGCGCTGTTAATTTTTTATTCAGCGTTCGGGTTAATGATAAAAACGTGCACTGATTTTATAGATTAGACAGGTAATTGGAGGGATTCCGGTGTTGCTTGTATGGGCAGACGTAGCAGTCAACAGTGGGTTCGCTGCTTTCCTAGGGAAAAAGTTCCTTTCCTATGTTGTGTGGTCTAGAATATGAGTACAGATGAGGTGTGACGGGCTCCTCGCGTAAACAAATCTGAAGTGTAAACTGATGAAGTTCGAGGTGAGAAACTGATTTGTTCAATCAACACAGAACAACTAATCAGACGCCGCTTTAAGATGGCAGTTCAGGACAAACTCAACGGCCAGCCCGATAGAAACTATGGTGAGAATACGTAATCCATAATATATATATATATATATATATGTGTAATAAGTGTACATCATATACTAAAGCGCAATGCTATTTCTTCGTTAACGAAGTAATTCCGAAGGGGCCAATAGATATAATTAATCATATTCTTTCTATTCATTGGGACTAATAGTCCTATATCGATAATGACGGCTCCCTAATGTATGTCAAACTAAATTTTGTTCTCATTTATATATATTGCACTACTCTCTCTAAATGGAAATCTAAACGGTTATTGAAAATGATGCTTGCTTTCATATACACAGTAGAATATCTAGTAATTTCATTTTTATATTACGTTACTATATACTTAATTGAGATCAAAACTCAAAGTAAATAGTTTAAACCACTCTACCTAACATATAATTGGATTGAGTGGATCTCCGAGGTTTGTCACTTCGCCTACATAGCCACCGTTGTATCTTTCCCATGAATTTCTTTGCCGGGTCACACCTGTCTAATCAGAACGAGATATACAAATTTTCGCGCGAGATGTTGCTCTATCTCGACCCTTCGTTTATGGCAAAAACACATACAGATTAGCTGCCTAACGCGATAAGCGCATTGCTCTGGCCCGACTGAATAGTCGATATAATTGTCTGTCAACATATCGGCTACACAATTGTTGCTTGTCAACCCGAGCCTGAAATGAACCGTGCGACTAGACCGTAATAGTGATGCTTACTGATTTAACAACTAGGATTATGCGGTGAACATAAAGACGAGCGAAAACCAATCCTTTTTGCCGATAATATATACTATAGGTAATGATAATAATAATTATTATTATTATATTACAAGTGATTTATGTACGAAGTCCGTCAGCAAGTTGTATTGAAATGACAAAATGGGTACGATGCTCAACGGTTACAAAAATCAGCAAGGGTTCACCTGTGTTATGTAATAGATATCCATATAACTATTATTAATAGATGCAAAAAGCACATGCATACAAAAACAACTTAACCTTGTGCGACTTTTGCCCACGTGTCAACTTCTAACTTTGACCATGAACTGACACCTGTCAGTTCATTATCAACTGTCATCAGCCCGCTGGGCCGAATTAGAACATTCATTCTACTTCATCCAACCCCAAGTACTATATTAACATATACTGAGACTGTAGGCGAGTCGTCGATAGACGTGGCTAGATTGAGTCAATTACGTGGGTTATATATGGCTTCATTCTGATTTTTCGTTGGCTCACAGCGGTCTACGCACCGCATTTACCTTGTTTTACGTGGCTATTGGCTCCCATGAGTTATGCACCTGCCAATTGTTTTAATAGCGATAACAAAAACAGCAAAGTCAAGCAGTACTTGTATCGAGAACGAACAATAGAGCGGAAGCTAATTTATCCTAGGTTTAAGTGAAATAGATCTTGCCCGGCGACACGCTATCGCTAGTGAGCCAGGAGGTCTAATCTTGTGCGCAAATACAGCCGTAAAGCTAACCATACAGAATAGGTAAATATACGATTCGATATCCTTTGTTTAGAAGGTAGGCTCCAGCTATGACAGGCCAAATACGACAAAATTGAGATACAACCGCAAAATAAGCGTATTACATGTTTGCTACAGACGTTTGATTTAGCGATGAGAGCGATTTGAGATGATGGCCTCATGCTCATGCTCACTATGGGGATGCGCACGAAGAGGTGCGCGTCAATCATCCAGGCGATATCTCTACTCAGCCTGCTGATACTGTCGCATGGAACTCTACTTCCTAAATTGTGTATTACGGGGAGTCCAAATGGATACTGTGCCATTCAAATGGTAAGGAAGGGCTGAGCAAGCCTTGTTATAACTTATGTTCGCTGGAGCCTTGCGAAGCGTACCGTGAAGTCTGTCTGAGAACGGTACAGACCTTTTTTCCATTGGATAGGCCGATTGCATGTCTGTAGTGTCAGATCTATGATTCTATATTTCTAAGGCATTTTACGGGGACACCGTTCTATTAAGAGTTCATTATTGCTGCACGTATGGCAGTAATAAGTAAACAGTTTTGTAGATTTTTCGATAAGTTGTGGTTTCTCAATAGTCAGTTACATGCAAACAGCAAATGTTGTCTTCTATTTGTTTACTTCGGAAGCTGGCTGGTATGGATCAGGTTGCTATGGTAAAGATAACACAAGACTGCGTCTCGTACGGCAATCGATCCGAAAGAGCGTCAGAGGGGTGGTTTTTTCATAATCAGTTTGTTCGTTCTCATCTAACGGATAGATTAAAGTTAATGCATCAGTTTGGCTATTATTAGTACTCTAGCTAAGCAGATAAAATGCCTAGCTTTTTTTTGTGGAATACAACACTAAGTAGAAGTTTTAGAGAAAAAAAAATTAGCCAAGTAATGGTTTTTAGTATTTTTTTCAGACACAGCCATTCTGACGGTTTAAGGCCAGCTTACCTCTAAGCTATTTAATAAAGGAGTTTCAACAATTATAACTCGACCCCTTCGCCATGGATAAACGGGCGGAATTCATCCATTTCTATCGAACGCCCGGCAGCTCTCACTAGATAACTTCAGCCGGTTTGGCTGCTCTCTGGGCGGCGACGAAGTGACACCAAAATACAGCGTGCCCATATGTGTTTGGTCTATGTCGCGCACTGTTGCGTAGCTAGTCAATACGAGGCGGGAGATATTTTATTTAGTTGGCGAAATACGCATGCTCTTTTCATTGTGAGAATGGTTTCTGAGCCTGGTGTTGCTCTGTCGGAGAGAGTGTCCCTATTGTAAAGAAAAACTCTGGTAGAAGTGTGTGGTACGCGAGTCGCTCACAGGCAACGTATTTCCTTATGTATTATACATGTCCTATTTGCCCAGATTGTGGCTGGGTAAAGAAGGAGCCGAGCCATCATCAAAACTGGGCGACGACCTCAATGTTGGGGTGAATTTTGAACAAAAACAAACAGAGATCGATTCCGTGATGAAGCCATCTTTCGTTAGTAGCCGCGGAGCATCATGCTGGCTCTGATGAGGCTGGATATGGCCGCATAATATCCATATCTCTGATTTGAACTATTAATTTCTACCTTATCGAGAACGCCCACGAAATGCGACAAAAGCTGGTTCCACAGATATCGTACCTCTAATTTAATGCAATAACGGTCAGTTTCCAATGTCATCGAGGGTTTGCTGCCCTGGCCAACGAACGTTTCTTAACGATATACCCAGCTGATACCGAGCGTTGTTCCTTCGTAGCTTAGCTACATCATGTATCTGGTTTAGCTACAAATGCAACCAGTATGCCCCGTCGAAGTCGGAAACGAGCGATCCCCCCTTGGGGCGGGAAAGTTAGCCAGATGTCTATAACGCGAACCACAATTACAATAGATACCGAGGATGTCATAGACGATTTCACAAGCCTTTGGACGGGCCCAATGAAGTCAGAGACGGTCGTCTCGCCGATGTCTGGCAAGGACGCTGACAGTATATCATTTATATCAAGAATGGAGACCGACGATGACGATGACCTGCTCGAATCTTCCGAGGTGATAACGAGGGCCCACCTCCAGTCGAAGGAAAGGTTCAAGTTATTTGGTAAGTCAGAGGGGAGTTAAGTCAGAGCTGTCTCTTAGTGCCCTAGCTAGTTTCTATTCAATGCTCTGTGTAAAATCGTTTCTGAATACGTACGATAGCTCGCTAAAGGAGTCTGTCACGTTGTCACGTGAACACCGATTGTTGAGCGCCTCATCGATAAAATCATCGATGCTATGCAAATCTCGATGCATCGATGCTATCGAAAGCTATGCAAAAATATATTTACGTTTGGGGATATCTGATTGCGCGAACCGCCAACGTTATCGGCTGAGCGTAATACGTAAATTTCATGTTACAGACACTTATGCAGAACTTGTAAATAGTAAGAGAGGTTAGGAAGAAGCATCTAGAGCACAACGCCGTATACATAGTTGAGATATATTTTGGCTCCGTGAAAAGTCTTCGCTTAATGAAAAATATGTTCTCTAAAGCAGTATCAACGAACGCTGTTTAAGCGCTAATTCGTTTATCTATTGTGGTACTACTCTGTTATCAGAGAAAGTGCAGCCAGTCTCGCAAAACCATTTTTTGGTAGCTAGACAGTAACCTTTGAGTTTTTCGATGAACTGTCTATAATAGTTACATAGTGCCTGATTACACTGAAGTCAATTCAATGAATGATTGCCATAATTGCTGATAAATAGTAAAAATACCTTAACTCTATATTTCCGACCGCTGTTATCTTATCGAACCAATTATGACACATTTGTGCTTTAGTAGAGCATTCGATCTGTGAGCAATTTGTATGGCTAAAGCATGCGATTGTTACTATTGTTGAAAGATGGCGTGGCTTCATCGATTCACGACGGGGACAACAAATCTCATAACGTTTTTGTCCTGATACGCGTTTGAGTCACTGATCAAAAACCAAGAACAGCCCCCATCGACGGGTAAAGGGAGGAATTGATATATTGGGTATTTCCAAGTGGTCACTACTGCACTTTCCGCGGTTAAAAGTTCTTGATGAGTAAACACAACTAAGCTGGATTGTTGACCGAAGGTTCAAGGTCGAAGCGAAGGGCAATCGATGGGGAAAAGCTGAATTATTTATTCAAGAGAAATAAATTATGAATTAAATAACGTTCTACGGACGTGCGCTTCCACACGATATCTCTAAGCTAAACATCTACAAAGTTTCTATGTCTGATCTGTTTTTATTCGCAGTATACTGAGCAGTGCACTTGAGCTTAAGAATACTGTATGTACATGGCCAGTTGGGTGAGGAACAGCGCGCAGCTTATGTTGAAATTTGAAAGGATACTTCAGATTTGCATGTGAAGCCCATATAAAAAATTAGCAAGAAGAAGAATAATATTATTAATCTTAATAATGCGCAGGATAATGATCTCTGTGTGTCGAGTTTTACGTCCTGTACAAGAAAGGCGGCTTGCCAGTTCATAACCTAATGTATATTATTATTATTACCCACTGTTCTACTGAAGTTCATAGCTCAGCGGAAACAGAATAAAGGTTTTGGATTTCTACCTAAAAAAAAAAACGAACATACGAAAAAATAACTAACACGTCAGAATACTTGATACGTTCAGATATATTTTTTTGTAAGAAAATTCGAATATTTTCTCTATCAAACCCTATATAAAGATCACTACAAGCTCATGTTGACAATACGGGCGCATTTAGCATACGAACCCGTAAAATCAGGTTTGCATCGACTTTTCCGCATATGCTGGCTATGGAAAGCGACCGACTATATTGACTCTTGTCTCTCCTCCGAACGTGTAGTCCTTAACGAAGGGCATAACACGCGACCTGTGTGTAGTGTCGATTCAGATAAGTGCAAAGTGTGGGCTGCTAGTGGGAACACCTGATATATATATATTACATATAAAGATGTATACACTGCTCGTGTTTGTTTTGTTGCTTATTTACATATAGTATATAATGTCTTAACTGCAAACGAATCTACGTACAACCCTGTTACTTCGAAACGATTACCGTTCCAGTCAAGACACTGCTGATAACAACGGGCCGATGATTTACCAATTTCCACAAACATCTTGTTTGGCGGTGTGAAGCGTTTTTGCTCAAATTCTGTTTTCAAATTTTTTTTCACGTATATTGACATACAGTTTTTCTGACGTAAACTTGATCTTGAAGGTATGCCCATAAGAACAAATCCATTGGTGTAGGGTCAGAAAGGGACAATGTACACTATAGGGCCTTTTTGTCCAATCCGGAAAATGCATATGCGATAATCAGGACCAGCCACTATACTATTGAAGAAAATTGTTCTTTTTCTTTCTGTTTGAAATACCGTACCGTTTAACATAAGAATGTACATTTGTCCAATGAGTGATTAATTATGCCATCTCTCGAAATAACTTGCCCCAAAAACGTTCGCATTTTTCTGACATTCATTTGCAAAATTGTTTACTTCGGTCCGTATCGGCATGGCTGGCATACAATACGTTTTAAAACGGAGAAGGGACACTGGATTCGCCGGTGCTGAACTCGCAATGTTGTCTGTGTCTGGCCAAACAGTCTACCCATTAAAGAGTTTGCCTTTTATCAAATTAATTGTAAGATAGATCTGTTTGCTAATTTCTACTATATTGACAGGTTCTTCATTTCAGAACAGGGTCTTCTGTGTCAAAAATTAATGTTAGCTAATTTTTTATTTCCAGTGATTTACACGCCGACTAGACAGAACGACTAAACTTAACTAGTCACATTAATATTTTTTAGTATTACATTAATATTTAAGTTACAGATAATATCTACAATGAGAACCGTGACGAGCTCATCTGTTCAGATATTAGTATATAGCCAGTATATGCCCAAAGCGTTAAGGAGTTTGAGGTGCGTTTAGGTAAGCGATGCCCTATGCTCTTCTAATAATTGACGATTGATTTATTCGTATTGCCTGGTAGAAAAAAAACCGGTTTACCTTTGTCGTGCCCATTTTTTAAGGAAGTCCTTCTTCATTGCATTTCTGTGTAGCTACTATGACTCGCCTTAGGTTTCCTATATTCGCTCGAGATGCTAAGCTGTATAGCATTTCCGAGTGCGCTTTCTAGCAGCAGCAGCAGAGTAGGGGACGCGTGGGGGGTCAATAGCAAAAACAAACAATAACTAGTTTGTGAGCAATCGCTATAGACGGCTCTTGCCAATGCAAGCATTGACATCGCTTACACGTAAGGCTCGATGAACTCTTGTGTGCTTCCTTTTGTATGTCTGTACCAGTAGCAGTGGGCGATCGGCCTGCAATGTCATTTAAAAACGGAATCCGTCCAAAGCTAAGGGCCTAGAACAGCCATCACATGCCATTTTCATCGAATACTGCTCTTATTGTCAGCGTACATACACGCATGCGCGTACACACAACGTTCTATTGAGTATGCCTTTCTGATTGGGATTAGAATGGCTAAGCCTTGGATTGATTCTTCTCGAAGCGCACTGGTGAAACCAGCGCGAACGTTAGCACCTGACTATGGTCATTGGCACACTGTCCATATACCCACTCCGCGATAGAAGAGCGATCACGTCTCGATGCCCGTTGCGTCCGTGGGCGCGTTGTAGATCCAGCAGTTATATCATGACTTTTTTTTTGCATATTGCAGCTCATTCGGTCATTTCACAATCGGTTAACGTTTCTAGGAACGTAAATGCGACTCAGCGCTTTGGCCTTTCGTTGTGACGTACGCTGGTTTTTTGTCCTGTTCTCTCGCTGGTGATGATGAACGTTACGACTGCCGATGCTTTGTCCCAGTGCGTGACGTTCTTTACGTAGCATATTACTCGTCTAGTCGTAACAGGTCTTCAGCGTTTTAGACGGCAGTTAACAGTGACACGTCATTGCATGCATCGACCTGCAACGGACTAGGTAAATGGCTACCCGTAGATAGGTATAAGTTGCGTATTTATATGCATTCAATTCCCATATTGGTGTTATTTGTCGTGCGCGGACACTTGACACACTACAGGGCACCGCGTCGCACTATACTGTGGCGGTACTTTGTTCCTTCTCACAAATGTTTCTGCTCCCTAGTGCATTTCAAGCGCCAGTGTCGCGTTTACCACGTCTAGCGTGTTCTATCCCGCAGCAACGTCTGCTAGTGCATATGGATGTCGAGTATATTGAATGGATTACAGCGGGTTGACAAGGGAGCATTCGCTGTGATGTTGTAGGGGTGAGCAGTGGCAACGTGCAGAAGTGGCCGTGTAGCAGATTGGTAATAACAGCAATGACAATGGCTGCAAGAATATTTAGGTCGTTTAAATGAGCGTGGTGTGAGGTGGCGTACAAAAATTCTGTCTGTTCTTCTGTAAATAATCGACAGCGTGCGCTCGTTTGGCGCTTTGGGAGGCCGATTAGTTTTTGCGATAGGAAGACGGAAAAGAGCCCGGCCATATTTGAAGCTTGGCTTTCGGACGCGGCAGCTGAGAGTGCGTACGTAGATGAGACCAATTTTAATCGAAGAAGCTATCCTTAGCAGCATTCCGTGTAGGCCGAGTTCGTCAGAGCGGCAGTACGAAGAAAAATAATGCGGCGAAGCATAAGCAAGGGGCGCCCTGAGCCCGTCTATTCTATGACGGCGTACACAGTCCTCCCTGTGCAGAGGTCAGGAAAAATTGGTACGCATTGGTTTCGCTTTTAAATTGAAGCTAATATAAAAGCTGAAATAGAGCACATGCTTCAATAAAGTATGCTTCCTTCCTAGAGAAGATTGATCGTAAGGTGTTGTACTTGTGTACGATGCGATAACATCAAAAACGGTTGTGATGTTTTTTTTGGCAGTACTAGAAAAATCGGTCACAGTAACTGGACGTAGTGTGTTTGTCTTGAATTGACTAAGTACCGCTACTACTAGGATAAGCGACATGGTTGGCGACATTTCTTTTCTGGTTCGACAAGCCTGTTACTCATTAGATTAACACCGGGCTAACAGACGACATCGCTGTGTAGCGTTTAGACGGCGCTGTAGAAGTACAACAAGTATAAATAGCTAGTTATATAGAAATGGACTTTGTAGTTCCTTGTGGCTAGGGTAATCGCCATCTCGTGTGCACTATAGGTAAAAGACTATTCTCTGCGTGACACTTAACCTGCTTTTGCTAGACCTAAAACTGTTACAAAGTCCAGGGGCAATGGATACTTTACAAACTGTTCGCCATTTTAGCGCCTCTTTGCCTAAGCGTGCGCACATGCGTGTACATATTGCGGTCATATTTTTGTGTGACCGTGAAAAAAATCGTCTGAACGCTTTCGGACCAGTTGCTGACAATAATAACAGGGATGATGATAATGGCAATAGTAGTAATAATCATTGACCTATTCGAAGACAACGATAAACAGGAACACCTGATAGCTGATAACTGCCTTACTGATATAACGAATTAATAGAATGTACGTAACGGATAAAATTCAACATGGCTATATAGACGGTAAGCGTTTGTTCCATTTGTTAGCCTGTTGACAATTATGTATTGAAGTTGAATAGGGCTGTGAGAGCTTACGTCGTGTTCATTTTTTTACAGTTCTTGTATGTTCACCCAGACCGTCGGTCTATCCTATGGTGCAGCTCGACATGCTTCTTTACTACGCCTTTCATCAATCTCGTTTAATAATGACTGAAGTGCAAACTTCAATTAACATGAAACGATTGGTCTACCGGCATCTCTTCACTCTGTTGTGCGAGAAGAGTGATAAAATACCCTTGATAATTCCTCTCCTATGTAGATGCACTGCCGCTTGAGCATTGCTCTTTAATGGCTATACAGATTTGATAGATGTAATCATTATGCTAGGCCAGTAAAAGGGTATACGTTATAGTAGTGGTAAAGTATACGAAGTGCCTGTATAATCGTTTATGTTTTTTTGCATGCATATTCGATACGTGTATATACGGGCACGGACGTGCCTTGTGTCAACATGGGCTATTGTGGCACTTCCAGTTGCATGGTGTAACTCATCAGCGTCAAATAAGATAAGCGTCAAATGGACGTAGAACCACCATTGACCTAAAACTTGGAGTACAAAGCTTTGATTGTCTTTCCGAAAGTTAGCTCGTCTACGGTTATATAGATATACATAAATATGTATTTAAAGCAATTTTACCTTGGGAAACGTTATCGCTTTTCTTTACAGTAATAACACGTTCAGCCTTACGTCGTACCGATAAGTTGTTCGCAGGAGAAGTTGTACTTTCTAAATATCAGTGTCTAGCTAGTAGCTTCCCAGATGTTTTGGTGGAGGAGCAGGCTTGGAAATGGTCGAAAAAGTGGTAGATCGCATTGTTGACGGTATATGATCTGCGTGGCGGAGGCTGACTTAACTAGTCAAAGGGGGCGTTATTGTTGGTTTCTCGTATCATACATCAGATAACTAGGCATTTCTAACAAACACATCCCATTAACTAGCTATCTTGCCCTAGAAGGTAGTCATTGATAAAAAGATGTTACATTAGAACATGGAAAAAACGTTTTTCCCTTCCATAAACGGTTACAGTTTTGTTTGTCAGCGTTTGACAACAATCTCAACTAGACCCATGCTGTATCCGCACTCACCGTCAGCAGTGGCGGGTAATTGAACGGGTAAAAAATAAAATTAAACATTTGTTTTATATTTATTCATAGTTATTAAAAAAATGTTATTCAATTTTTCTCACTTGACTATTTCTGACAAGTGTCACCTCTTGCTGTTTTGCTCTACATCCTAAAAGTTTCACGCCTCTACTCTACCGCGCCAGCCGTCTTATATCTGCCATTATTTTGTCTCGTAAAATCTATAGGGACTCGCGCGGATGAACCTATTCGATTACTCCGAGACGTAACCACCTAAAAATTCAAATGCCCTTTTGTATCTGACGTATTTAGGGGGTAAAGTGAGGAAAATCAGCTACATCTGCCGTCCCTACAGTTCGTTGTAGGTGTTCCTGCTCCCGCTGCTGCTGTATTTACTGCTGCTATTGTCCAGTTTTGCAGAAGTATGGTAATCCTACAGAAGTATCGTTTTCGCCAGACGGGGTAACACTTGCGAGACGCACGACGCATTTCCACTCTGTCTATGCAGTAGCATTGCTTTATAAAGATGTCATTTGCCTTCGCGTTATTCGACCCTTGGTTGTTGTACCAGGTACCAGCTACGTCATATATTTTTCCGATATTCTGTTTTACTGGAGGTAGCAGCGAGGAGGCAACGGTAGAGTTTCAATCAGCTTTGAGCCTATACTCCTCAATGGCTCCATCTTGTTTCATTTTTGACGTAGTAAGTTCTCTAAAGAAGTTTCGCTTTTCTCATAATTCACTACCGTGTGACGGGTAACAGGCGTGGAAACGCAATGCGGAAAAATATCGAACCAACTATACGTAATCGCACGTAATTGATGAAGAGAGCTTGCTAGTGAAAATATGAAAGTGTTGATTGATTCGTGAACGACGGCAACGCACCGTACCATTTCTGGAGACTTTTTTGGGAGAGGCTTCTTCAGCCAGAGGCAAGAATCTGTGTGGTGCTTGTTGGGCGGCCATATGCTAAATGAACTTAGCGATTATAGGTTTGAAGACGAAAAGCTGCGTCTTATGAACTGCGGGCATGTAGATTAGAAGTGACAAAACCACTATCGCTCTTTAGTCGATAGCTGTTCTCAGCAGCGCATGACGCTGCTGAAGAACTACCTCAACAAAAACAAGTACCTAGGTGTGGCCTAATTTGAGCGACATGGCCAACAATTACTGTTCACTAATTAAGTGTCGTTTAGTGTTATTCCAAGTTCATTTAGTGCTATAAAATCGAAATATTTTATCTATAGCAAAACGACGTTCATTCTGACATAGGCAAATTTTAAACCTAAATATTAATCCTGTTCTGAAATATGCCTGATTTTTCAATTATTCTATACATAAACCATTCATTCTCTATCTGCGTTGTCACGACTTCAATATCACAGCTGATGGTACGTACACGGCAAACAATCGAAATCGATAGTTTTGACGTAAGCATCCCAGTGTCCTCGGCTAAGTACTTCATTATTCGTATGATCTATGTATCATTTTTGTGCTATTCCTGTTTGTCGATAGCCTATTGGCGCAAGGAACATTTTTCTTATTAACGCTCAGAATTTATCCTTAGCTCTATTACTTCAAGTTCAGATAAAATTGCTATACACACCCATGCGTGCGAGTCACTACAAATCATTAGAAGATAAAATTTAACGTTACCATGGAAATTTTCCCTATTTCTATCCTTTCGTTTTTCTTTTCTCTTGTTGACGCCGTATCTTGAGAGTTTAGGATGCCCATTTGGTCCCTAATTATGGCTATCTATGTACTGGACATCTCCGGTAGTGTACGTTCGTCCTGATCATCGCGGCTGCATCGGAACACCTCTAGGCCAGTAGCAATTGCAGTGGCGGCGTCACAATGACTTAATACGAGGTGGGCGTATGAAGTGTAGCAATGAGAACAGGTGATTTTGCACAACCTGATATTTATATTAGGTCGCAAAAGCGATACCCATTAGCAACTAGCACTGGCTGTCATAAGGCTCGATAAAATTTATTAGTCGATTGGACGGACGGATGGTCAAGGCCACAGTTTTACGAGACCTATTCAATTATTCTCCTGATTGTGTAACGCAATTGCATCTGCTATTAGTCCTCGGTCCCGAGACATTTGTAAAATATGTAGGGGGGATTCGGGGCAAGCAACGAAATCCCGCCAAAATTGTCTAGTCTGTTTGCGTTGCTCATACGCCCCGGATCGAGCCTCTATCCTTAGCCTTGGTCCCGGATTCGATCGGAGAAGATATTTCGGGAACGAGGACTTGACTTGCAGTTTACTGCCGCGATCATTGCCGCTGTCCTGATGTTTAACTGATGGTGTCTCGCTCGCCTCATGCGAGTCTACAAGAGCGGGTGCGGGCCGTGTTTTTGCAATTCATTCAATTGGTCAAACTTCTGTTAGTGACAGACCTAACGTACTTCAGATTTAACCTTAGAGGAACTTTTTTAAGAACAGAGCGGTTGAAGTTTAACGTATAGATAAACGAATACCTCGTTTAGTGCTCAGTATGAACTATGTTTTTTATGGATAGACAGTAGAGCCAGTTAAAGGACGTTCAGATACTGTATAGCTGAGTTCGGGCTGGTCCTAGGAAAAGCTCGCTGTGAGCATCATGTCTTCGATTTGCAGGCCTGTCAATCCACACGAATCTCATGCGATATTTAGTGTTGATTCTGCTTGGTTCTTCTTCTTCTTCGCGATTAGTGTTTTGTTATTCTTCGATTTTGCTTCTTCCTATGACGACGTAGAGGTGTAGCCGCAACAACGGTGTTAATATAAAGCCGTCATAGAGACCAAAGCTAGATAACGCTTACGGAGGTCAACGAAAAGGCGATGTACGCTGGCGCAATGTTGAACTCGACCCAGAAGACAGCAACGAGTGTGTTTCTACGCATATCACTTATCGTAGGCAGGCTGATATAGATTGGGTTACTACATGACCTATGACATACCTATGACGCGCAAGGGTGAGACGTACAGAAACGTTCTGGCTTAGCTCAATTCATTGCAGACGATTGTTTTGTCAGGATCAAAGATCAGGCGTCGAATAGAGACCGAAAACCAAATTCAAGGAGGTTGCTGGTTTGAGTCATCCTGAATAGATACACACGTGTCTAGAAGAAAACTGCGATTCTGAGATACCCTACAATTAGGAAATAATGGGGTGCGTTACGTTGAACATCGAGTAGTGCTTGCTTCTTAGTTTAAAGTTACGTTTAAGGAAAAGAAGAAGCACGTATTATTATTCAGCGGCCCAATATAGCTACTTATGGAAAACAATTTCAGCCAAAATTTTCTTTACTACTTCTCAGCATATACGAGTAAGGGGAAAATCAGTAATATGCATATATATATATATATATGGGTTTTGTGACTTTATGTTCAACTGTACATTTTCCGTTGATCAAGCAAGCTTTTCTAAAGGGTTACATGGTGCTAAACTGGTTAATATATTCATGCGATTCTAACACCATTTTATCTTATCACAGTTGTCTATTAATTTTTCATTCCTGGTAAATGGATAAAAAGCCTGTGCCTTGCTCAGCTTCATTCTACAGGTGGTCACGTTACTTGTTGTTGTACCATACACAATTACTGCATTGAATATTTTTTTTTTTCTTTTTTTACATAGCACGCTAGAGAAATTGAAGCAGAAATTCTATCGTCATCCTTCGAGGTGTCTGACTCTTTTTAAAGAAAGAATATATATTTTTTCTGTTGGATAGTTTTTAGGTAAGCTAGTGGTTAGACCCGCATCGAGAATCGAGAAGCCCTCTATAACTGAAGCGTTAAACCGATTTTTATTCATACCAAAACTGAATTGAAACAATGATTTAGTCAGCTTGGAAGACTTCGAAGGTTTTTTTCTATTGATAACGAAAATAACTTGAATATAAATAATAATAATAATTGTTTTAGATGCAAGTACGAAGCGCTAACGGGCCTCGAACCAGGAGCAATTAGAGATGGTAGTGTGTTTTCAATAAGGACAAGAATATTCGGGCACGAATATTGTCATTTATTCAATATATATTCAAAGTTTAATGTATGTGTAGTTTAACTATGTCCTATTAATAGAATTATCAAATATATAGGCAAGTAAAAACAAAGATGAACAACCAGATAAATATCCATGAAATAGCGAAACAAAAATTAAAAGTTACTATTCGCGCCCAGCTTGATTTAGTTCCAACGAAACGTAGCGTAGGATCAGTCTAGTTACTTTAAAATTAGGTATATTTAACTATACGCTGTTGTACTAACATCAAGACAATTCTTTTGTTGTGACCAGTTCATGATTTGTATATAACAAATGACTCTCAAGAACGTACGTATTATCGGATAATTTCGTCGGGCGGGTAGAACTAGGTTAATATTTTTTCTATGAATCTTGATCACGTCCTATTGAGATCAGATTTACTATAGTGATTGATTTGTATGCAAACTTGCCGACAGTAAGTGTACTCTGCGGGAGAGATTTTGTGTATTCTATTGTTCATTCAGCTTAATATAAAATACTTAGCTTCTCATAGAACAGAAATGTCTACGTTCGAAGCCTAGCAGACGACCGTTTGCAAGGTGCGGCACGCCCATAGGCGTGACTGACCCCTATGTTTAACGTGGTCCATGATAGTCTACTTAAAAATGAAGGGCGGGACCTCGCTTGACATCGTGACCTTCACCTACAGCAACCGTAGACGGACGAGAAAGTAACACGTTAGTTCGCTCTAGCGATCTCTTTCGGCAAAAAATGAACCATTGAACAAACATATCATACGTAATAACGTACTTACCTAATGAAATATTCTTTTTTATTTGTCCGCTAATCTTGGTGCAGAAGCAAACAAAGCGATATCAACCTGTCTCGACCTCTGTATACCCTAAATATGGAGATTCCAGCATTTTCCTTCCATATGTTTGTTACTCTTTCGCTTAGCCTTTCCGTCTGTCATGTCATCGTCTAGCTCAAAGTCGCTCGCCGGTTCCTATCGGACAGCACAAATAACCTACGTTTGCATCTTTTTTCTCGCTTTTATTCGTCTCATATTCTAGCTCGAAAGCTTGATAAATCGTCGATAAATCCTCTTATTAGCGGCTATTCGGTCATATTTCGTATGTATAGGGTCCGGGTTTATGACGCCCACCAGATTATCATTGTGCAGGTAGTTTTATCCTATGTTGATTAACCTGACCTACCACGATTAGGCCATTCAGTGCAACGGCCATGTGAAGGTAATATGGTGTGGCCATCAATGCAAGCTATTCGCGTGCCGTGCATGCCCGTATCTACTGATGGCTACGGCCGACTACAGGAAGACACACTGAGTATTTGCTTGCTTTAGTAATAGTAATAACAGCGGCTGGCGGTATTGGCTTTCTGGAGCTTATCTCTAACTCGGAGAATATCGTGACTTCTGCTGTCTTGCGTCATCGAAGCGGGTACCGGGTCGCCGGCAATTCTTTGTTTGTGCTTTGTCCATTATAGCTGCTCTTTCTAAGGCAGTTGGTTGTATTCGGTCTGCAAGGCGATCAGCTTCGAAGCCCAGAGCAGCAGAAAAAGGTGCGACCTATCTGATCCACAAAACATTTTTCCCAACTCAAGCGTATCGCGAATTTCGTGCCGTTGAATAATTAAGCTTGATGGGCTATGACGAGTCTTACCGAATCGACTGCTGTGATTGGAGGAACGGCGTGACTGCTGAAAATCAAAGAAAATCTTATGCATTTAGTAAAAGGACGCCATTGAACTCGACCTGATGTGGAACAGTATCGTTATCGGGATTTACTAGCTATTAAACAGCAACAGATAGAATGAAAAAGCTTTGAAGACAAACATACGGATGTGGTGGATTTTATGATGAAGTTAGCCAAAAGCAGAGGCCCCCTTGAAGGTGCTGCGTCGACAATTGAGCTCGTGGATAGGAACACCGGATCTACTGATGAGGGTATTGGTGGCATCTGATGAATTCTGTTTATTGAAGTATATAGAACCCATCTGCATCAATGATATAAGCTATACTTAAACGATAGCCCGAGCCATCTGGATAGCTGATCAGTGGTCAATGATCGTTACGTGATACAATGCCTAGTAATTAAAGCACCCCGGATTCTTAGCTACATTAAACATCTTGTAGTTCTCTAATAAGTTCCTCGGGATGTTTTGATCTCGTCTGAGATATTTGGTTAACTTAGCCAATTTCGGTAGAGAAAATCGAAGTATAAGTGGATAATAATACTACTTTTGGGTAGGTCGGCATTCGTATGGACACGTTTCATGTGTTGCGTAGCAGTTCCGGATCGTAGTCGTCATCTGAACGTCACGGCATCGTTACGGGGCCCGTAAGCGTTCGTCAAAACCAAACCTAGTTAAAACAGTGATGAGATATGGTTGAGACATATATAGCGGTACTTATTTGCTGTCAGTGAAATGAACATAGTTTAACTTCCTATTTCAAGTAACTTCTATGTTTCCTTAGTACTGTACTGGTGACCTTTGATTTACCTACTTTGTAAACAAATCAACTGAACTTGCTGTTGGAAATTAGAAGAACAATGCAAGAGTTGACTAACCGAAATCCTGATGTATGGGTTACTGATGAAACTACTGGGGCAATGATGTAGCCCTATAGTCTTATAGTTAACCAACTATAATCTTATAGTTCTCAAGGTTTACAGCGACGATTGTTGCAATTATAATTAGACTAGACAGATACAATAACCTAAAAGGTAGTCAGAAATCACTTTATATACAATAGCAGCGCAAGGTCCTAAATGATGCACGACATTTATCTTTTTAAATATAACTACCAGATAAACTTTCACAACTGCGCCCTGGACTCTGACACAGTCCATAACGAGTAGCTTGTTAAAATATAGGAACTAATAGGTTTTAGTTACTGGCTTTCTTGTTGAAGTTCTTACTTGCAACTATCCATGTATATATTTTTTGCCAAGCTAATACGCAGTCTGATTTTAAAGTAACGCGTGCCTAAGACCGCTGTATACCATTAGTATGTCGTAGGGAGGAAGTTTTAAAAAAAAAATGACCACACAGCTGTTGCTAACAAGTTATCCTGGGGTAGTTATTCTTTAGGCAGTGGTCCATCTCACTTACATATGATCATGAAACAATTTGAGTAATGTTGGAACGGCATAATAAACAGTTTGTCAAACGAAATCATTGTGACCACGATGAATAGCGGTGTGTGATATTACGTTAGCGACTACGGCGCCATGCTGTACTCGGCCTCAGGCTTGACTCCCAACTTTGTGTGTTTTTAAGTTTCTGACTATGCGCGTGGTCATGGTGCCTTACGCTGGGACGGAAGCGTGCCATGTTAGCAACAGTCAACAGTGTCTAAGAAGCTAGCTAGCTCAGACGCAATTGTAAACGGTGATTGGTCGAGCTGTTGTAAACCCTTTTATTAGAAGTTCCACCTAGGAACTACTGAAGAGCAATTTCTAACCTATAGCAGTCTAACGTTCCCATACAAATTTAGGCAGGCTTAGGAGGCTAATAATAACTACCTGTATGGTTATCGTGCAGCTTTGTAGATCTATTAACGAAACCCTTAGATAAGTTAGTAAATGATCAGACTTTAAGTCATTGATGCTACACCTAAAAGACATGATTCCAAAAGCTTGTTTACGTCAAACGAATAACTAGAGGTATTGATAGGTACGCCACGAATAGGGCACTTCGAGAGGAGAGCTAAGTTACTACATTTCACCATTGTTCGATGCATCCTTCAACTGCTACGTTAGCACTATTAGCTGCAGTGGATATTACGATAATGGAACTTAATTAAAAGTTTTGTTGTTTGCATACATAATAAGTCTATAGGTTATCGGCTGAGCGGGTTGTGTTATATATAGTTCAAGGTGAATGCTTATCAGACCTCCCGCTTCAACATTAGAGGTAACTTATATGTACGCAAGTGAATTTTACAGTTCGCCACATATATCCGGGTTAGCCATAGCCAGGCACTCGGGGCCCGTATAGTTTTCAACAGTTTCATGGATCCGACACCGAATGGTAGAGCAGTGGCAGCCTGTGTAAGATTATGGGAGAGTTGTCGTGCCTTGATACTATACCCTGTAAGACAATGATCTAAGTGCGGCATCCCAGATACACGCTCTACACGTAGTGACTTTAACGCTGTGATTAAACTCTAGCGAATGAGTCGTTGTTCTATCGGGATAGCAGTTTTCTATGCCTCAAAAGAAATTTTATGTGAATTTGTGAAAGAAAGGTGACATTGTTTTTTATGGGAAAATTAGTTCTATATCCCGCTGCAGAACGACAACTGTGGGACTCTGCAATTAGCCTTGGCTAGATTGGTTCTATGCCTCTGACGGCAAATTACTTGGTATTCGAACCTTTATACCTTCCGCCCTATATCTAGTGCCTAGTCAGACGCAAAGCTGCTACAGGATCGTTTGTGTATGTAAGGGATATCATCTAACAATAATGTGATTGTGGTATATGAGTGAGTTTTTGCCGAAATAATTTTTTGAGTTTTACATCCGGTAGTGTTGCTAAGCATTATTTCAAATGGCCATTAACTTCTGTCTGCATAACGAACAGTTTGCCTAGGCCCGAGTAGGCCTAGCTAAGTGCCCTTAAATTTAATAGGCCAACAAGCAACGGAACTATCAATTTGCCTGAATGAATAAAGCCATCTCTACATTAATAGAGCGCAGAGATAAGCTCATAGAAGGACAATTTGTTCGAAGTTAGTAACGATCGAAGAAAAAAATCTACTGAAAACATCCGGCGACAAGCTCATACAAAATAATTATTTGACATCTATTTTTTAAATTTAGTGGATTTTTTTTATAATATTATCGACTAATTGTTCATTTACAATTTTTTTTTTAATTATTTTCCACCCAGCGAAACCTTCTTAAACGGGACGCTAATAGACTGCGCATCGAATACATGACTTTGCCTTTTAACGATGCTAGGCCAACACCGTGACCCGTAAGCTGAATAGCTTAACGGTAAATAGGACGCAGTCTCATCTTCAAGACGCCGAAAATATGTCTACAGGAAATATCAGAGCATAAACGTTTGCTCTCATTATAAAATTAATTATCTTACGTCCCTTGTGTTTTCAGGCGAGCCAGTTAGCTATGACCCAAACTTCAAGGGTCCTGTAATCCAAAGAAGTTGTACAGATGTCTTTTTTCTACTGCTTTTTATCGTATTTCTAGCCGGCTGGGCCATTCTTGCAGGACTTGGTACGTATTTGATCGATTACATATTTAACTTTTGCATTCGTTCCATACGCCCTATATATATATATACAATTTTTGTTCTGCAACAAGTACTATCTTTTAGAATATAGAATCATGTTTGAATGAATACGAGCTCCGCGTCGGTCATATGGATAATCATATGGAAGCATATACGGTAAAAAAGGAACTCATATTCGTCAGTTCAATAATAGGTAAATTGACTGCAGTGATTTGGGAGCAGTTAGTTATTATTACATTCATCAGCACCATAAGTTAGTGTTTCGGTGAACTTATTTGATTTGCTTTCGCCCTAATAATAAAGTCATGTATATTTTTTTAGCCTTTAAGCAAGGTAACATTAACCGGGTAATTTACCCTTCGGACAGCAATGGAAATATCTGCGGAACAGGCAAATATGCGTAAGTTACTCAACTATTTATTTACTTAGTAACATAATTATTTTGCTCACTTGATTGATGATAATAAATTATACACTGCGATGCGCCGGGATTATATGCTAACTTAAACAGTACTAACGTTTAAAATATAGTTATAACACCTGACTAGTAATAGATAATATAATACATAGTAATTTACGAAACATTTCGATTCACTCTGCATCACTAAACAAACACGGTAAGCTCTATGACATGGATTTTAGCTGAAATGATAACTTTATATCGATTAATTATCCTTTTGGCGTACGGTGAATCGGCCCGATGTAATTGCGTACACTTCGTGAGAGATTTGACCGCATCGTCTTTCGTGTCTACCCATAGACAATTACATGTCAGTTGCCCGTGCCTAGGCATAGGATGTGGACAACATCCGCCGGCCGAGAGACTGCATAAGGGACTTACTTTTTAGCGTAAATATATTATAACCGGCAGCGGAATTCAGTCGCCCGCTGTAGCTAAGAATCGTGGGTGGCAATGGGGCCATAACCTGCCAGAGCGCAATGGTACCCTGTCCGTACATCCGTCTATTAAGGGACACATACTATGGGTTTTCCGTTTGAGCTAGAGCTTGCACAAATCTCGACAGCATTAGTTTACCATGATTTTATCCAAATCAGTTAATTCACTTAACGTAACTATTGAGCGTATTTCTATATAGACCTCTAAATAGCAAAGGCACTTAGAAAAAGATAGATTTGCTCCATCGAATTTGTAACCACAACCGTTTGTGGTGATTTTCCATAACAACGGGCTAAAGCTTTCAGCGGTTCTCTTCTCTACTGTTATGTGTATGTTTGCCCCCCATATTAGTGATTTAACCGATCTGAGGTGCAACATAACTTCCATATGACGTTTTTGAGCTCTGCAAATGCTTGCCTACCGGCAATGTATCACTACACTGGAAGCGATGATCCCACTAACTTAGCCGAAAGTTGTTATCGTTGTTGCAAAACTTGTTCGTTTACCAAAATCAATTATTTTTTTTGCAGTACCTTTGCAGTACATAAATTAATTTTCTCTTTTGTATTTGATTTAACAGCGACAGGCCATATCTCTTCTTTTTCGATCTTTTCAAATGTAAGCCAAAGTTTGAAGACGATGAGTGGATTCCAACGACACGTTGCCGGACGCCGCAGGTTCGTATTTTGAAGTAATCAGTCGTAACTAACAACCAGTAAGCATAAGTGGTAAAAAAAAGACTCAGATATTTGCAGTACGTATGAACTCGAGAGAAATCGTTTCACGATTTAGCATTTACGTTATCCGCTATGTTCTGCATATTGGTTTCATTCCATGTTTATAGAATCTAAACAAATATCTATATGTGTAGAATATACATCGATAAGAAGGTATAACAAACGATGAAAGAGGTAACTTAAAGCTTTGGGCATCTTGCAAACATAGGCAAAATGGTCCATCTTATCGCGTTACAAGTGACAGCGGCTAGTGACCGTAGCGGGCTGCATCGATTGCAGGCATTTATGCTATGTTAATACATATATGTCATTTAATATAGGCTTGGCCAGGGTCTAATAACTGTCTCGTGCAGTAGGACACTGTTTACCACTAGACCGAAAGGACAAAGACATGTATGATGAGTTTTCTTTAAAAACTCTTCATACATGTCTTCTTTTGATCTGTTTGCTCAGGGATACATTTTAATTCTGAAAAAGTATTCTTCTGGTATACATAAATAGGGTTGTACGAATACGTATTCTAATTCCGAATCTATCATCAATATGCTTAATTCGACAGGCCTAACTTTTATCTAAACGTAGTTACGGCCGATAGGACAGTCGCTAGCGAAGTCACTTCTGCTCTGATCTACAATAGCTTGCCCCGTTTTTCTAAATCAGCTTCTCAAATCTTTACTAGATAATAGCATCAAAACTAGGAGTATATATTTGTAAAGCTATATTGATTAGTTCCACGAGATTAACTTCGATGAAGTTTACTACTTTTTATAGAAGAAAAAATATAGCTTAGCAACTATTTAGCGAAACAAACGTTCTGTAATTTTCTTTACCCTTGAAAGGTTATTTTTGCAAGATACATACATACTGTTGTATATAATTCATATGCGAGTATGTGGAGTCTTGAAAATGGTGCCGTGAAAGTAAGTTAGCCGCACGACTGATGTAACTAATTACCTTCGAATCATCTTAATTTAGAGTTTATCACGAATCTTCAACCGAACTAATCTGGGCAGTCATCACAGAGTCGCTAAATTAAAAAAATCTAAAAAGCTAAAAAAAAACTAATTATCCCCTAATTTTCGTCTATCAATTCAAATCAACCTTGAACCACCCAGAAATTACACATCTTGTTCTATACACATACTTTTTTGTATAAATTCCCTCTGAACGTGACATTTAGTGTGCTGTTAACTCTATCCTGCAGGTGTGTGTAAAAGAGTGTCCGTCGAAGACGTTTAGCGTTGCGCAGTACGATCAGGACCCCCCAAATGTCGCTGAAATTAAGAAACACATGGTTTGCGTTTACGGAACGGATATGTCGAAGGACCTCAAATTTCTGACCAGCGGACCAAGTGCTCCGTGCGCTTACTACTACATCTCGTCAGTGAGCGCCGCGGGACGCTGCTTTCCGAGCCCAACGTCCGTCGAGGACGAATTCCAGTCGTACAACGTAAGTGCCCAAACAGGATAGAAGAGTGCTAGTGTGAGTCCAATATTATTGATTAAATGGGTATTGCGTGTGTGAATGACGATTTTTCGCCGATTAATATTGATCGAGTGCTAACCAAGCTTTCCAAGCTCGCTATCCGTTTAAACTTGAATTTCCAAATAGATTTTGTATGAGATTACTATGGACGACTCAGTTATGACAGCTCGGTGTGAAACCGATCCTATCGACTCTTTTCTGAAGTCTTTGTTTTTATCCAAATGGTGATGTTTATAAGTTGACGACACGGTAGTTTCTTTTTTTTAGGGAAATTTCCAAACTAAGATCTGAGCTAGGTCAGGCTTGACTGCAACCTGAAATCCTACGCACGCACTTTATGGAGAAGACTATTACGCTAGCTAAAGTTTTTTAAAGTCTAGACGAAATTTTAGATCTAATTAAAAATAACAGACGTACATTCCCACGAGTTAATATAAACGGCATCCCAATCCGTTGTTTACCAGGATAACTTTTTGCCTACTAGGATATATGAAACAAAGAACATTTTCTTCAATGTCTAGTATTATCAGTGTGACTTATTATGACCAATCTAAACGAATGCAGTGTCTCCTTCTTATAGCATCCTACTAGATTATCTTCGGTTGTTGTCTTGTTAGAAATAGTTTTAGTGTACCTTAACGGTTTTAGCTAGAATTTGTAAACTTAAATCGTCATATCGATCGAGTTCTAGGCTTTGTCTACCTCTGCTTACTTGCTCACGAAGCAAATCGATGGGTCGATTAATTAATCTAACGGGCGCAATGGTTTTTCCTCATTTTCCATATGTGTTGCACGTCAAGGGCGCTAACATCACCATAACATCATCGGATGGCAAGGTCTTGTCTGGCAATGAGCTGTTCAAGAAGGCGGAGCGAAAGATGCAGCGTATCCTCAACGCCCGAAGATACTTTGAGCGGTTCTTGCAAGACCTCAGCAACTCGTGGAAGGTGATTCTAATCGGTCTCTTTATTGCCATGGTCCTCGCGCTCGTTTGGATCGTAGCCATTAGATTAATGGCAGGACTTATGGTCTGGTTGGGCATTTTAGGGATTCTGTCGTTCCTTATTATAGGTGAGATATCGCGGAAGCGACTTGAACCCTAGTAACATCAAAACCCTAATAATCATAATTACGATCATGGTAATTATGATAATAATTAATGATTATTATCATTTTTACGATTATGAGTCTGTATGTCGGTATATCGTAATTCCTGGTAATAATATTTGTAGAAATATAACATCATGAACGTTACTACGACGGGCGAAGGCAGTAAATCACGCGTGTTTTTCATCATGCCTTTCGATTTTGTTAGCTACGGCATTTTCGTGGTACAAGTACATCTCGCTGAAAGGAGTTCCAGGAGCGGACGAAGGTATCGGCTTCTCCCGCAAGATCTCATATTATACGGGAAATCGAAAAACGTGGCTAATTCTCGGCTGTTTAGCATCGGTTGCTCTTTCCATTCTAATTTTGGTCATAATCTGCCTTCGCGAACGCGTGCAAATCGCTACTGCCCTAATTAAGGAGGCCGCTAAGTTCGTACTTTTTTCCGTTCGTTACATCTTGACATATACGTTCTTACCTCATAACTAACTATCTAATGATGTAAACGTATGAATTTGTGTTGAAATTCGTCTTTATGCTGCTTACCTATTTGCTACTTGCAGCGATAACTCTGATGCGTAACATCCCATTTCTTCCTACGGACTTTCTTGCAGGGCTATCGGCTACATGCCAACAGCGTTAATATTCCCAGTATTTCCCTACCTGTTGCAGCTCATCGTCCTATTGTTTACAGCGACGGTTGCGTTGTAAGTGTTTCCCCAGCGGGCTATTTTTTACCCACTTACGTTCGTCACGGTAGAGCAGTTTTGTGCCGACATAATGGCAATATATGAACAGGAAACTGGGCGCATACAAACGCCCGTATAAGATGAAGCCGCATGTAGCCTTGGCCTAGGAGCTGCTGCTTCAAGTCCCAAGTAAACGATACGTAAATGCTACACCGTTTGAACGAATAAGGTTTTCTTTATAACATTGCAAGCATATATATTAATAACCTATTTAGCTCTTTCGTCAAAAGGGTATCCTTAGACGCGTTGCTGTTCGCTTGCGCGCGACATATATTCTGCATTTCCCGGACAGCTTCAACAACACTGATCGTAATACGTGTCTCGTTTCCGTTCGTTTCTAAAACACAAACAGGCTGCTGATGTCCATAACTCCATCGAGTGCCGGTGGTATCGACGCGACTATGTACAGCGATACCTCGACGAAATCGTACTATGAACAATGCATTGAAGACCTTGGCGGGTACTCAAAATTCAATAATAAAACGTGCACGATCGGCAACAGCGCTCTCGGGTCTCATGTCAGCTATTCACACCTGTACAATTTCTGTGGCTTTCTCTGGATGTCGGCATTCATCGTGGCCTTCGGCGAAATGACCCTCGCAGCTGCTGTTGCTAGCTACTACTGGACGCGTAACAAGAAGGTTTGTCTAGGCTAATGACCTATTGCCTGTCCTTGAGCTGCATCTGGATCTATCAACATACTCCTTTATTAAAATGGGGATAATATGATAGGATTGGGGTGGTCTTGTTCAATGCGCCAAGCAAAATATTGTTTTACGAATGGTAGATCTTAAATCTGCCCCTTCTGAGCCCCTTTTGACATTGTTTTATCGAATAGTGTAAAAGTCTACACTTGTCACTTCGATAGCGGTTTGTACAGTATCGCATTGTGTAGATTTGTACAATATCAAGTCGCCGTTAGGATCCGCACCCTTATAGCTACAGAATCAACGTTTGTTAGCATAGTAAGGACAACATCGATTAGGGCTTCTAGTTTCGCGATAGGTTGTGAACGGTGCTGAGGCTGCCAACGCTAATGGATTAGCGGGTCCTGATTTAATTTTATCGGAGATGTACCCAATTAAGAGTAGTAAGTAGCTAAACGTCAAACTGCTCAATTGGTAATAGAATTTTTGATGTTGGGTGACTAGGCTTGTAGGTGACATCTTTGTCTTAGTAGTTCGGCTTTGATATTCTCTGGATACCGTTTAGTTCCTGATTATTTCTAATGAAGCTGGGTCTGTTATGTGTGAGAATTCCCTCTGTTATTTAAGGCGCAATCCGAAATTTCTCTACACCAATTCGCCTATGACATGCAATGTCTACGACACTAATCCATCATTCTTTTGTGCTTGTCAATCGAATTCGATATTGAGCGTCATTTGTTTCTACGCTTTGTTATTGGGGTTCGTTTTGCAGGACATTCCCAAGCTGACGGTGTGCTCAGCTATGTGGGCGACGACTCGATACCATATGGGAACGCTAGCTTTTGGCTCTCTGATTATCGCAACTGTGTCGTTTATTCGAACGATTATCGAGTACATCGAACAGAAGCTGAAGCAATACGATAATGAAGTAACGAAAGCGCTTCGTTGTTGTTGTCGCTGCTTCTGCTGGTGCCTAGAGAATTTTCTGCGTTTCATTAATCGCAACGCTTATATCATGACGGCAATCTATGGCGAGAACTTCTGCGCGTCAGCTAGAAGGTCCTTCCTTTTGTTAATGCGCAACGTCGTCCGCGTCGTCGTTGTGGACAAGGTTAGCAACAGACAATCTAGACATGGCTAACACACAGCATCTCCACGTTTCATTATACACAGCGCATAAGTCTCATAAACGATGTCAGTCATGCACAAGCTTAAGGGGAAGACTTTCAGTCTGTCGATAGATTTTTGCCCGCTTTTATACAATATTCTGTCAAAATGCGTGTCGTGTGCGGATTGAGCACCATACATAGCCTCGGAACGATATAATCATAAGCACGACTAGACTTACGAACAGATCTCATTTCCACTTTTTCTCCACACCTGATATTCAATTTCCTTACTTCCGCATTTATTTTGTTCTTATGCCTTTATTGATGCCTATGTAAATCTGCAGGTAACCGACTTCCTCCTTTTGGCTTCGAAACTTGTCGTCGTTGGCATCACTTCCGGTCTAGCCTATTACGTGTTTTCGGGCAGCTGTGAGAAGTTGAATAGATACATCCCCGAACTCAACTACCCCTTATTCCCCGTGTTCTTGATTGCTTTTGGCGCCTATCTGATTACGACATGCTTTTTCGATGTGTACAACATGGCCGTCGATACCCTATTTCTCTGTTTCCTAGAGGACTGCGAGCGACATGACGGATCGAGAGAAAAACCTTACTTCATGTCGAAAAAGCTGATGCTGATTCTCAAGAAAAAGAATAACGGTACCTTAGTCGATTCGTCCTCACAAGCGAAAGGAAAAAGTTCGAAAACTAACAACTGAACGCGAGAAGATAGGACTGGCGACCTGAACAAGCATGGCGGTAGACGCATGGATGCCTTGTACCGCCTATAAAACAGGATTTTTAAAAGACGTGGTTATTTTACGAAAATCCCTAATATTCCAGGTAACTCCGCTGTTTTAAACGCATTAACTCACTGGCCGGGTCACACAGACACGAATATTAAGCTAAAACAGGCCGTAGTAGATAGATTCCGTTTTCTTACCAAATCCAGTCCAAATGGAGAGAAATGCGCAGGGCGCGCGCTACATTTCTGACTGCATCGTTTCTATATATAACGCAAACGATGATGTATAATGATATGTAAAGTGTTACGTCCAGTAGAAATTGAATTACGACTAAATAGTGTTACGGCTATGCTGATAATCACTTGGGCATTCAAAGAATAATTACAAGTATCTAAATGACGTAGATGGGAACGAGCAAAGGGCAAAAAGACCAACGAATGCAATATAGGGTCTTTGAAACAAGGGGACCTAATCCGTACACGGTGGACATGACGTTAGCGCTCGCCGGTGAATTTCTTCAGGACTGACCGAAAAGTTGCGGGAGTGTGTAAACACTGTCGAGCTAAAAGCGATCGTCAGTGGCCGATGAATGAAGGTTAACAACTTTCAACAAGCAACAACTAAATCAGTTGTATTCGCTACTGCTAACCACAGGGATGACACAACGATGTATAGCGATGATATATGTTTCGGGATTGTTTCGGTCACTACAGGCGAACGGCTACACGCACAGGACCAGCACACAAAATCACGACTGCAGCGTAAGTTCAAATCCTTGACGTGCAATTCCTAGCTATATGCCAAAATCCTGAACAAAATCTAAACAGTCTTCTTTTATTGACTGCAACAGCAGCCCATTTTGTGCAGTTATGTATCTAGAGACGAGTATTTGTATTAGTCTTTTAAAAAAAAAAGAACGATAAAAGGTCGTTAATTCAAGTGCTGGAGGGCCCATCGAGCAAGTAAGCTAGCTATACAATAAAGTTCAACCCAGATTTGAACGCCTCGCGACGAAGAAATTCTTGCCACGAACAGATCTTCCTTTTTATGATGACCGCCATTCGTTCATTAAAGGACCGACACGCAACACTAACTCGTGTACACACACAGCCGTAAAAACGTCTTTCAACTACATAACTATATAATAGGTGACAAGAGGCTTGAAAGCTATTAATAACGGTGAATCTCATTACTGATTTTATGTAATCTATTTATTTTTGTATGTTCACTATTTTTCTTCTTTATCTTATTGTCGTATTTACATGACTCCATTTGTCTCTTCGATAAAAGTAGATTTTAGCATTATTTTCCTCTATTTTTTTTTCTAGTTTTGCGCGTCTCAGCATCTTTGTCAGAGTACTATTTCCATGTCTGAGTGCTCCATAAACTGAGCTCGTTGATTATGCATTTTCAGATACATCACACTCTTAGTAAACCTCTCACTTGACACTGAGATTTAATCGGTTAAGGCGTGACACCTGAAATAGGTACCGATGCCATAGCTGTCTATATCATTTAATGAAGTGCTCAAAATAATTTAATTTGGCACTCGTTCGCTGATGGAATAGGGCGAAACGTTGACGAATAGAATTCGACTACTATTTAAACATTCACAGTTATATATTTTTTATAACCAAGAGACTGAAATATAGTGTAATACTGCAAGCTCTTAAGAAAAGGCACAATTTCGAAATATAAAATTGCTCTAAAGTGTCATGTATATGTACGTACAAATATATACATTTGTCCAGGGAAGGTGATCATACCGATATAATGTCTAGTAGCAGAAACCCCCTGAAAGCAAACATCCTGTCAAAAAGATCAAAAGAAATATGGTATATTTTTTATGGAATCAATGTTGATGACAATGATGGATGGAATCGCCCCAATTAGCTTACCCGATTGGTAAACTATTGTTGTGCGGTTACGAAAGAACTTTATATATATATA
>NW_019211454.1:15195792-15238553 GCF_002443255.2 Varroa destructor | reverse complement strand
TATGAAACTCCAAGTGAAACCAAGTTCTTATCATTAGCAGTAGTTTCAAATGGGGCTCACCTCATATCATGATGATTCGCAAATGAAAAAAGGAAACAAGGAAAGACCAACTGCGAATTGCTAGACATTCATTGCAGTAGATTAAATAACAAACAAAAAAAAGAAACATACCCATCCCACAAAACTGCAAATCTATACAAATGATATACTCTAGAGATAGAAGAACTGTGAAAGAAGGTATGAGAGTTCATTACTGCGTATGAATTAGTATCGTATCTCACGAGGTAATAGAGCATGTTGTCGTAGGGAAAAAAAACATGCGGATTAAATAAATATTTGGCTTTTACATTTCGTTTCGGGTTGTCCTTGTGTTATCTCTACTGCGAAAACTAAGGAAGATATCGCGAAGTGTCGCATCGACGTAAAAATGACGTTATAGAGTAGAATAGAAGTCGTTTCGGTATTTTTACCCGTCAAAGGACAGAAATTCTTATACGATTTCAAGCAATGACATAATATATTTTGTAATGGTCCGCATCTTCGTCGACGATGTCCCAACTGTCAGCCAATTTATCTATTTACGCTTGTTAGAAATTTTCGGATCCGGCGTTGAATTCGTACAGCCACATCTTTAGACCTTCTCTATTGGCAAAGGTACGGTCACTACTTTCATTTGCTAATGATAGAAAAAAGTGATAATTGATCAGAGTGACGTCTCGAGAATATGGTGAGTGCAACAGAATCTTTTATTAACGTAATTGCAGGGTGAGCTTCGTTCTTTGTCAGGATTGCCTACTCCGTTGCGTAGCCCTGTTTACTCGTTGAATCTTGGCTATAAGTAGACTTTTGCTGACCGTCCTGTTCATCTTAAACAATTCGCAGAGCATAAATCCCTTCCAGTCTTCAACTCGAGTTATTGTTTCGTTGGAATGAAAATATCGTTGAACTCTGGCCTTCCGTGTACCTCTCAAAACTTTTCACTTTTTCCTTTCCTTCGTATCGACATGATAGAAGACATCATTTCCGACCGCTGTTGACAATTCGATATAAAAACCTGTTATTGTTCGGAGCCTTTGGATTGACAATGAGAAGTTTTGGAGGTGATCAGAAGCGATTTTTCTTCGTCACCAAAGCGGTAGCTCACAAGGCACTTAAGCTTATCACTTCCGAGTAAACCCCGTACGTCCAGTACGATCGTCGGTAGTCATGTTCCTCTAATATTCTCGTAGAGAGCACGATTTATTTGTCGACCGTCTCTGTCGTCTAACAGGCCCGAATGAAATCTTCAACGAAATTGCCGGTATAAATATAAGGGGCAGAATTTTTAAAATAGTAAAGAAAACTAACCAAATCGCACTTTGTTTATTGTAAGGAGCGTAACTATAATTAAATCAAATATTTAACATATAAACAGAAACGTTAGTAAGAAAACTACTAGATATACATTAAATTTCTATTCGCAAGACTAATCTGACCGTATTTCTCTCAAAAAAATCTCACAAGACATCAAGCACTTACGCTTCTCTTGGGCGTCAGCACTGGTAATCAGTTATTCCTAGTTTTTACAGAAATATCGAAGGGAACTATTACGAAGATCCAAACAAGAAACGTGATGAAGATTTTTGAATTACGTAAAGCTTATACACGCAGGAGCTGGTGTACAAATGACTACTGAAGATCGACATGGCCATAACGTAGGTTGGAATAAAATGTGTTAAGAGGACCAAATAAAGGGTCAACTTTTTTGTTACTGATTCAGGTTGTTTGTACAAGCTAAGTTTGAGCAGCGTTCAAAAGAGCGTGGACGCGATGGGTGATAAAAATCAAGGCACGTAGAACATCATCTGTGTAAATGATATCTATATATATATATATAAAGAACGGCGCTTGATTATTGTCGATGGCAGTATAAAACGTACTAAGTATTTCCATTTTCTTCTATACTTTGCCTAATGTATTAAGTGACTAAGTAGATCTCCGTATATTGACTGCTTGACATCAGATTTAATTCGTTGAACATTTTGCCGTAACATTTTCCCTTTTTGGTTGCTAATGTGGTTTTTTTAATAGCTAGAAATATGCAGAGTGAAATAAAGAGAGATATTTATCCTTCACACAGTCCTTTCATACTACGCTAGCCTGACCCTAATCTCTGTTTGCTCACAGCGTTCCTATTGAAGCTTAACAAGTGGCCCTATTCGTCGTCGTTGATTTCAGCAACGTGTGACAAATCGTTAAGATTGATTGCCATGTTGTTCAGGAGGACTCACCGCCTGTAGATGAAGAACATTGAGAAATAGGAAAACCTGCAATTGTGTCGCTCCGTAGAAGAACGGAGTTCGTTTTCTACGCGGCGGCCCTCGTTCTTTAGAAGCCATCCAAACATGACAGTTGACAGGGGCGGGGACAAAAGATGGCTAGGTGAAGGCAAATGGACAACTCATGCGCAAACAAGACAGGAGCGCCTTTGCTAACATATTTGGCACACTGCCGTCGCACGTCGAAGGTCGAGGTAAATTAGAACGCTTAGCGCACGTTTTCTTTTGTTGATGTTCATTGTGAAGACAACGCTGTTCTCGGGAGGCGCGCATTTTTGGTGTTACATGGTTCATTGAGGACACGCTGAGAATTACAAGCGCAGACCCTGAGCGTAGTTGGGAGCATTTTTTTACGGTAATCAAACAATAACTATTGTACGCTTTGGGAAAGGCTAAACTTCTAGTGTATGAGGTGTAATAGTACTGATTGAAAATAGGGACCCTATATCGCTATACAAAGAGAGATACTTTCATGTATCACTTCATACTCAAGGAGCTCTTCCTTTATCTTTACTGGGCGACGCTGAGAAGATCGAGGTCACGGCCACATACCGACGGTCTCCCTAATCCACGTTATGAACGGAGCTTTTTAATCGGATCTACTATTGGGTGTGAATCGACTGGTTTACTAATCGTAGGCTTGTCTCAGGATTTTCCTGCGTATCGTGATTGCTTCCAGGCGCATAAGGTGTCTTAACGAGGAGATACCGTGGTAAAAATAGTAGTTTATTCTTCATGCATTGTAACTTCAGTATCACAGAAAAACCCGTATAGATTTAACATTGAGCTTCGAAGTTACTTCACTTTAATAGAAGTTTCAATTTCTTTCACCCTGAGCGGTACCTGATTCTGTGCTTCATTCGACTACCCGTACTTACAGAGAAGAGAATAAACCCAGCGGAGATATCTTAATGGACTGAATGGGTGATCTGTTACGTAATGATAAATGGTGCTTGCCCGATCTGTTCTGTGTGCAGTGTGGGTATTCATTTCGATAGAGTATCTTCTAACTGATACAAACAACGTTCCAGTTCTGAATGTTTCCTTTACAATAAAACGATTATCTGAACTTTTTGTTAGAACGTATATCAGCAAACGTCGAGTGAGCGACTAGATTGGCGATAAAAAAAAAAGTACAGGTTTATCAAGAGATAACGCCTGATTTAATTCTCTACTTACTGTGGTGGCACCAATTGACCTATTGAACTGACCTGTCACACGCGTTTCATCTCAATAGCATTGCATTTTGCTCGTTACCGAAGAGGTTGCTATGAAAACTTGGGATCACTGCACGGCTTTCAGTAAAGGACCAAGTAGATTAAGTCGATGTTCCTATTTTACTAACACTTCATAACAATGAGCTTTTCTTTTTGAGGCGGTCCAAGTAATACTTTGACATAATGGCCGGACACCACGCGCACAAGCCTATTTTGTGTGGGCCGACTGCGGGGCTCAGTCACTTGGGTAACGCTCAGTTTCGCCGAAGCTGCTAGCCACCATTAGCTTTCAATTTGTAGCTAATTTTTCACCCTATACGATGTCGGACCATCGTACCACAATGCTACGAGAGTAGTTAGGTCAGATGGAGCGATGATGTTGCGCGGTTGGCAGCAGTCGACCGGCGCTCTTGCCTAACTCGAAACGGAATTTTCGTAGTTACTGTACAATTAGGCACAATATATTTTCCTATAGGGAGAGAACGGATCAATCTACCCTAAACAAAACGTAATGTCGCTATTATCGATTAAATTCATATATATTGTCATATTATTTATACAGTATGTCGTATTAGGGAACGTACCGCTTCAGTGTCTCATAAATCAATCCTATTGCAATTGATTGACAACAATCGCATAATTTCCCTTTAGACCAAATATATAGGTTGAGCTACGAGGGTGAGAAAAAAACAGCCTGGTATCAGTGGCTTTCTATACAGGTAAACGTCGTCCAAAACACTGAAACGGCCACTGGTGTAAGTTCGCGTTGAGCTGACGTCTGCGCAGTAGACAACGTCCCTAAAATTAATTTATGACAATTTAATTGCAAAAATCGATTTGACTGACCATTATTGACAGTCGGCACTCCGATTTTACTAGATCAACAAAGGCATACTTCGATAAATAAAATTATTATTGGACTAGATTCGCTGTTCCCGTGAAGCTGCAAACGGAAAACATGATGGGCAAGAACTGGGCGTATACGTCATTTGAAGCGGCGCATAGCAGCAACGCTCAACGTGAAGTCCGAAACGTTAACACACCATTGTTACCTGATGATTTAACATGTAGACCGATAGAAACTGCTGTGAGGTCGTCACTGCTGACGGCAACGACACCTTCAGTCTGACAATCTGTGCTGGTACCGTTACGCTTGCTTCTGTTTTCGATAGAGATACCATTAGGCGGATTACAGTGGCCACTAATGAAGAAATGGAGCCGCAGATTATGGGTTATTATTGCTATGAATCTGTTGGTGGTGCCATGGATTCTGAAGTAGTTTGGCAAAAAAGCCCGGAGGCAGTGGAAAGCTCCGCTGATGACAACGAAGGTGTCGGTTGAAGCGATCAGCTGGTAGCACTCGCAGCTAAATGGTGGCATTGCTAAGTGTGATATTTTCGAAGAAAGGCTTTTTCGATTCCGTAATTAACCCGTGCATTTTCAATGGTCTTCATTTGCTCTGTGCACATTATTTCGCAGTACTTGCTAAATGATATCATAAGGATAATGGCGGTGTTTTTTTACCTCATTGATGGAAATTCACCGACTGGGCCTAATATTTTATCTCTAATTGGACCGTAATTACCAACCTTTTGACAAATAAGCTTTAACCGTCTTGAACAAATCCGGACATAGGATCCAGTAGGTATTTAGGCCTGTTCTGGAATACTGTTTTTGGCTTTCGTGAATATTGTATCACTTTATTGATACCGATCTTGTCGTTTTTATTTCCGCCACACGCGGCTCCCCTTGCGATTGTAAATAGTTCAATTAAAAACAAAAGTGATTACGGTGCTGTTTTGTACCGCTTTGCTGTTAAACGAACATCTGGTACCAAATCACCTGTTCCATTTGCCTCGAATAAAAAAATAGTCGTACTAGGCCAAAGTATACGAATAATACGTACGGCGAAAAGATAACGTGTCCAGCTTCGCCTTGTAGATTAAAGTACCAGTCAAATTACATTGTGCTGTTATCCAATTTACCAGTCTTCCTTATGTTTTACCTTCAAAAATATAGCTAAGCGAAAAGACATATTTCAACAAAAAAAATGTGCCCCTACACGCACTAGAAGCGTCATTCCTAGGGTGTCATGTTTATTCAATATAACTGCCATCGACCGTGACTGGAATCTGAACCAGTCCTTTTCAAAATGCCCCTTCTTCCATTTTCCAGTAACTTTCAATAGTAACCGTGCGTGGACCCATCGTGGTACACGTGAAGTGTCTCTCAAACACGCTAGAGAGCAAGATTTGTTCTGGCAGAATTAAATTTCTGTCTGGTGGCGGTCGCAAGGCCTAAAAGAGCAAAAAAGCTATCGAAGGCGCAAAGGGGCACAGAAGATCTGGAAAAAAGACTAACCATTGGAGCTTATCTGAATGACCCTATCAGAGATTGGTGTTCTGCTCTTCAAAATGATCATTGTTTTATGCGGATCCAGGCTTCTTGAGCCACTTTGATGAAATACTAAGCCTCACTTCAACTCTAGGTTCTGTTGATCTTCATGTTGCTTCATGAAAGCTGATACTAACATACACCGTAAATTTTAGGTTGAGAAAAAGAAGGTTTTCGACTTTGCTATGCATAAAATCACTGCATGTTAGCTGGTCACCTTGAAAAGTTCGAGAAGTTGGTTTCCGCCGTACTAAGTCACGTATATATATTAGGTATGTTCGAGCACGTTTAAGACAGCGCAAGAATATCTCATCCGGCGTAACTAAGGAAAATTACTTTTACTAGATGCGGCTTTAAACATGATGTTTCCCAGAGGAGTAGGTAAATCTCTGAGAGACTCGACAGGAGAAATAGGTGTGGACGTATCCTTTCGTATTCTTTTTATATAGTTCCATAATAACTCTCGACCGCCTGACAAAATGTCGTTACAGTATGCTTGTATATAAGCTAATGAAAGAATAAATTTATGAAATATAATAAAACGACCGATATAAGAGAAGCTGGCCCATATTCTGCTGATATTATTATGAACAGTAGCCTTAGCATATATATAATAAGTTTAATTTTTTAATGACTTCACATATATATATATATATATATACATATATAGTCGGTGAATTTATTAAAAAATTAAACTTTTTTAAATAATAACCTTTCGTTATTTATTCACACGAAATTATATCACATAGCGCCATTGATACGTTTCGGGGACATACAAATTGAAATTACTATTACCACTAATCCGTTATACCTCTAGAAATATGTGTGTTGTAATGTTTGGAATTGGCCGTCCATGGTTTGTGTACCTGTGAGGTCAGTAGCTTCTGAACTGGTTCTAGATGATGCATTTCACGTGTTCGTTTCACAGAACAAAAAATTCACGATAACGCTCTAATTCTTTGTTTTTTTTTTTTTTTTTGTTTGCCAGTCATGCCCGGGTCGCCGGGTTGTTTTTCCTTACATGGTTCGGTTTAGCGTGCAGTGTCATTATGGGCAACGATTTTGGCATCCGATCGTTCTACCGAAGAATCTGAACTTTTGTGACATTCACCGGAATGAAATATCACACTTCAATATACAGTAGCGACTTAACAACGACGGCAGTGCAGTTGAAGCATTTTTCGGAGTTCCGTACCAGGGACCTTCAAATGATCCCCGTTGCTTCCATGAAGTTCTCCCCCAAACAACTGTTTAGCATATTAGCGTCCACGTGGAAGCCAGGTTGTACACAAAAGCCCGGGACATGTTGCTGATGAAACGACTAGCTTCAACTAAACCTCTCCCTATTTGAACAACTGAAGGAAGAAGGATTCGAAAGCCGGGGATAGATAGCCTATTGTGCTTATTAACTACGCAAACGGACATACTGCTGGAATTAGCCACGAGTTAGATTAGAGAGGCCCATAGCTTGTGCATTTCGCCGATCTTATCATCGTCAATACGTGATATTTGATTATTGACTGGTTTTCTTTGCTTTGTAGATCTTGGCCTGCTTCAAGCCAATGGTTACTGGGGCCATTTGGACCGGGTTAAAGCCCTACAATGGCTAGCTAGACATTCCACTTAGGCGGAGAGTCCGACTGTGTCATGGTCATCTATTGACCGGTATCGCTCAAGGCTTATTTCACGCGGCGATAATGGACGCCGGAGTGCCCACCTACAATTACGCTGAAACTCCAGTAGATTACATAGATCGAGTGGCTCAAATCGCCGAGGCACGTAATGGTTGCCTTCGTAGTCACGGACACCGACCTGAACATCAAATGCCCTCAGCAATAAACAGTCAAAATATCCTTGATTCACTACTGCTGATACCCGCAACGCGTCTGACTGAAGTTCAGTAACATTTCGGGTCTAGTTAAACCTACATGTTCCAACCAACCTATAACAATAACGCGTTTCTCTGCACGACGCCCGAATGTATTACTAACAGGGAATGTTTTCGGGTGTTACTACTCGTTATTATCGGCAACACGATTAACAAAGGTCTGTTTCCTTTCATCCGCTGAGCCCAAGGTTCGAAGCCATGCTGAACACGCGTTTACATCTGGCGAAAGTTAGGGGGGTAGTAACATCGATTTATGATAGCGTCGGCGATCGACTATAGAAGCAATTGACCTCGAAAAATGCAGCCTGTAATTTATTACGACATGCGGCCGCGCATTTCATTGAAGATAAGTCGTTTATTCATATTGTGATAAATTTCGCTAATCAGTCTAACGTATAATTTTCGCTGGGATCGTACCCACATCGGTGAGGCTTGTTCAGGTGAAAGCCGGGACACAGGAGGATGTTCTACACAACTGTAGGAACCAGTATTTGTATGTGGCTAAGGAAATGTAAAATGACGACACGGTGTGCATCTGGAACAGCATTCAAATTATGGCAGGTCTTAGCGCTAATCCTGGGAACGTTCTCCTATAAAATCGAAGTTAAATGAACTTGTCAGCTACGACAAGTGGGCAAATAACCATTTTGCTAGAGCGAGTTCACGTGTATCGCGGAGCCAACCTGCGCTTCGAAAGGGTCGCGCAGGTCGACCAAAGTCAATTTTAAACCTGTTGCCCGTTGTACGATTGTTTAATGTCGACATATAAGACCCCAGCCGGGCTGCGCGAACAAAGGTTTCTCTTTTATCATGCTATTCTGCTACACATATGCTAAGTTAAGGGTCAAATGAGGTAAAGTACAGTCTAAATACGAACTGCTGCTGGGTAATAGACAGCCGGTGATACCGACGTAACCATAGTAGTCGATTCTGTTTGGCAAATACTTTCATTAAGGTGTTACCGTGGCTGAAACGCCGGCCCCCGCCCAGGCATAACTAATTATCTAATTACCTAAATTCGAATAGTATAAACATAAGGTATGACGGTGGGTGTTCTTCTTTCAACTTCATGTAACTCATATATATCATAAGCTTCTCTCAGCGTGAATACGCCAGTATTAAGATTACACAAGCATCGAGCCTCCCTAGATTCCTAACTGCTTCATGTTCTAACACGGTTCACCACTCAAAATAAAGAGAAGCCGAAGTCGGCTGCTTCCAACGTGGGATACCTTCTATGTATTGACTGGCGCGCGTTCCCGGGAGAACCCGAATAATTAAGATTAATTCAGCCTTTCCAGAATCTATAGCGGTATCTCGCTTGCATTGCAGACATATCGACAGACAAACACAATGACTGCGTCTGGTGACACTCGATCCCGCCAGTTGAGCTCTTCCTTCAGAGCTCAGCAGGCAAAAGTAGGAAAATTTACGTAAAACAGGACCCGTGCGTAAAATAAGGCTTCACTGTAGCTGCTAGAGTTAAATTTGAGGTGGTCGAGGTTTGATGCCGAGTGTAAATGAACCCAGTTTTGTGTTAGAGGTGGCCAGCTGTCTGAAGCAATATCAGCAATGCTGAACGCAAAATTTTAGTTACGTAAAACGATTATTAATTTAATAATTTATACATATATTAACATTTAATAATATAATAAGGGTATATAACAGACGAGAGCAGTCATTGTGATCAGGACTACACTTCTTGCAACGATAATTGTCCACACTCGGTATGATTGCGTATATTATTATCATTAAAAATTTCATCACTGCTGAATTCTTTTCTTATACTACTTCGATACAATAACCTTGAATGAAAAACTGCACGTCCTTACGAATTACATGCTGTTACTTACCCAATGTAGCATGTGAGGTTAAGATACGAGCTGACAAATGACTACCTATAAGAAATTTCGAATATATTGCTTTATTGATGCAACTGCCCAAGATATGTAACGCCCTTAACGATAACACTGTCTAGCCAGCTAGGAGGACTGTCTGTATTTTGCAACTTTAACACCATACAAAGAGAGGTTCCGAAATCTTGAAGGGGTTGCCGAGTTTGGTAGCGTGTGTTAGGGTCTACATGCTTTGTGCTATTGGTAAAACAGGGAGCCACTAGCGACGACCGTTTGTCCGATTGGAACCTTGATGGGGTCCACAGGGGTGTGGACACAGAGCGGGGCCGGACCACGGGCGTGAAAGTGAAATTCTGATTGAGTTTGTGCCCTCAGGGGGCCTTGTCCTACAAGGCCTAGCTCAGGCCTGCAGTCATATTGAAAGCTTAGCTTCTCAGTGGGCCAGGCCAAGCGCCTGAGCAAGAAATTCAGCTGTCGAAAAGGACTGAGCACAGCAAGGAGGGGCGGATTGCTGTTCTGTCTGCTTCGGATGCTGTCGAGGATGAATAGCTGAAAAAAATAGTGAAAATACTTTTTCCTTGTGCAGTTGAAGAGATTAAAGGGGAAGCGTTCGATTTCTCCATTTTAGAAGGTCTAAACCTAGGCGATCACGTCACGATATCTCTGCTGTAGGAGTATGCATAAGCATTTATACGTGCGATAATTGACAATCCGAAGGTTCGGAGGCGCACGCAGGCACATTTTGCTAGTTGTTTAGCATAATTGTTTAACGTTAAAATTTGCCTATTTTTATCCATATGTATAACTATTTAAGCTTAATACAGTAGATACCAATATGTCCGCAAATTGTGACAAGAACGATACGCTGGACAATGAAATTCGTGTTGCAGGGTGACAGTTCTTTGTTTGGAGAGAACCACCTACTTAGATCCGATTGTCGCACAGAGGGTTTGCGCATGATCAGTTTTGCAGTTGCAGTTAGCGCCACTGCAAACGTAGCAGCGCCGTGTACCTACGTAATGTAGAGCAGCAAACGGTAAACGGCAGCGCCATGATTTTCTCGATAATCTTGTAGTTTTGTTCGTCGTCCGTACGTATGTTTACGAGCAATGAGGCATGTTTCCGAACTGAACCGACTATCTGTGGTTGAAGTTTCCAACTATCGGCTAGCTTTACTATGATGGGAGTGTTCGCAACGGATAGTTTCTCTAAAGGTTGAAGAACAATTACACACTAATTCTAAAACACTGGGAAGTTGTTACTAAATTTAACGTAACTCGCACTCGATTAGGTATATTAATCAAATAAAAATATCATCTCGGTGGACGAGCGATCCAAGCCTCCTGCAGCCGTATTCCAGTCCGCTTCAACGCCCTACCTTTGATTGATGTCTCCTTATTCCTCACTATATAGAAGGTAAACCTAAATGTGCCTTCGTCAAGAAGCAAATTACCTCCATCTTGAACAGTCTGTGTCGCCGCTTATTTTAGACTTACCCTAGTCCGTTTTTGCCTTCTTTTCTGTTATCTTTAGTCTATAATTAACAAAGCTGTTTGCTTCGCGCCGGCGAAAACGTGGAGACCTGTTGTTTGTCGTCGAGGAACTACATTCATAGGAGTATTACTACTGATGGGCGTTACAGTGATGCATAAACTCGTTCAACGCTACAGCCCGAGGCACCCTAATATTTTTGGAAACATACAGAAGATCAACAAAGATATCTTTTATGTCTATCAGGGTACCGGAAACAAGAATCGGAAAACGTATGGTTTGAGGGCCATGGCAATGGCCAAAGAGTTTCGACATGTCGGCCGCGTTCTCCGCCACTTGAGGAATTAAACCTATCAAGCAGAAGAGGTTGTTGCTAATTTTGAGAACCTTCTCGTGGGTAATAACACCACCGCCTATAAGATCTTCCCCAACCCGCTTTACCTCGTTAATTTGATTAACGATAGTCATTACGTCCTGCGTAAGTGGGTTAAGCGCCTCGTGACTTAGAAATAACCTTGCCAAATTAGCAATAAGTGGACTAAGTGCCGAAAAGATGTTGCTTAAGACCTTGGCTGCACACACACCGCTTTCACGAATCGGTCTATTGCGCTGATATCAATCAAGTCCACCTTGGAACGTTGGGGAAGGAGTTTATTCGACATTCTAAAGCCTGACGAACCGCTCAATAGTGTATTTCCTAAAGGTCCATTTGGTGCCAAATCCATATTGGGTAGGTTAAACATTAGGATATGCGCCGGCATCCGCATCATGGATGATAACGAAAAATGCTATAATAATCAATAGAACTGTCTCAGCGATTATCGACTTGCGTATTCTAGTCGTTGAAAATTTTAGTTGCACTAGAATCCTTTGTCGGTGTTGGCACAGCTGTTATTATTATATATATATATATATATATATATATAGCAGAGATGTATTATCGACCAACTTCATAGTACTGCAGACACTAAGCAGAAGGCCCCATTCAGGTTTCTTGTACTGAATAGGGCGGGAAAACGTTGCCGGCTTTAAACATTATTATTACTGTTCTCATCATTATATATATATTGTAATCATATGTGCATATACTCTGTAGCAGTATTCATTTTCTCTTTCAATTATTGAAGTACATTCTTCGGTCGTGGTCGAGTGAGCGAATTTAAAGGTCTCTAGCACCACTGTTTAATTCACAGGAGCATGTATAGAGGCTATCATACCACTCGATTAAAGGGCGAGCTCATTCGTTGCCACTTACAGTTCATAATCATGGGGTCGTCAACGAGGTACATCTTGTCCTATAGATATGTCTAGAATTTTCCGAGGCCTTAGCCTTCAGAGCTAAAACAGACGGAAGAAAAGTCTTCTGACAAGCTCCAGATGAGTGGGGTTCGAGGAAACTTCTTGTCACAGGAAGGGACCTTTGGAAACGTCCACACTGCGTGTGACTGGCACCCGGACCACATGTTATCCTTTATCGGCAGCAACATCCGTGATGGGCTCCGCGCACTACTGCCGACTCTAGCCAAAAGAGTCAAAGAAAAAATTTACCAAAGTAACAGCATAATAGGTTATATTGAAAAACGGTTTTCCTGGATGATCAGCATGCGCAAGATTATTAACTGTTTGCCTATAGATATTAATGAAGCTCAAAGAAGGAGAAACAAGACCGTAACTGGAATCAAATTATGCGGTTCGGTTCGGTTCTGTTATTGCATCTCGACCTATATATTGCTTTGAATAGTTGTATTTCAAATGCCTCTTTTGCAACAGACTTTTTTGCCGCGACCTAACTATGGACCCTTTAGGCACTACGCTTAACCTAACAAACATGAGGCACTGAGCATTTTCTGTGGCCTGAATTTTCGTTGATGGATAAATGTGTGTACGCCAGAACTGTCGCATCATGCCGATTGCGCTGCGACAATTAGTGATTCTAGCCACGGCGTGTCCTAATAGCGGAGGACGGATAGTAAACTCTGCTAGTACATAAATGCTAAATATTGTTACAGGACAATGCAAGATAAGATTAACGAATTTGTTCGTATCATGTCTCTTGTAGACAAAAACTACGACAATGATAAAATGGATGGTTTATGCCGTCGAATCATAAACTTCACGCCGAAGTTGATTCTCGATCGCACCTGTTAGGAACTTAAGACCAACACCAATGTTGAGCCATTACGCTCACACGAGCACATACACATTCATACCTCATGTAGTATGTACAAATGGTACATAAACACCATCGTAAGTTTTAAGCCGTTTCTCATAAGTCAATGATTCGTTTGCAGTATTCTCATAAATAGCATAAGTTTCGTTGGCCTTATCTAGTATCTACTTCAAATAATTCCAAAGTCCCGGAAACTGAACTAGGTTCTAAGGACGCTCGAGTATCTGGGATACGCTTTGGAAAGTCGGTATCATAAAAGCTGTCGTGCGTCGGTCAGCCAACAACTTGATACCCAGAAACTCTATCGTTAAAGTACATTCGAACGTGAGAATTCCAGTTCGATTTCCGGGGGCCGCCACAATTAATTAGTCACATCTCCATTGAGACGTGGGTGGCCTAATTAATTTACAGTGTATATATATATAGTACAATCAAAGTAACACCTATTATTACTGCGAATTTCAATGTAAAAACGAATAATTTTATCTATAACACAATCGTTTAGTTAGCAGTATGCGTAAATATTGCTTCTATTCATAAGGTTACGCCACAGAGAAATGTTGCATTGCGCTAATCTTCTCCCAGATCATTCTGTAATACAATTCAGGATCTGTGGACTATACTGATTCAAGGTCGCTTGCATTTTTTGAAAAATATAATTTGCCTTCTTTATCAGTATCTCATTCTGCTTCTCGTTATCTGGATCGAACACTTTCAGGATATCGATGAGGTTTAGGTACAGGACGGGGATTTTATACAGTAGTACGGCGATATTTTTCGTAATTGTAACCAGTTTCCCGAACTCCATAGTCTTGTCCTGAATAAAATCTTCCCCGGCAACAAGGCATTCATAGACCAATCTTTCACACTCCCTGAGCTCTCCGACTAAAGGCTGTAATGCAGGATGTTGACTGGCAGTATCTAGTAGACGTTCCTGGAGCGGGTACAAAATATCGAGAGTGGTAGTAATCTTTTCTCCAGCACATTTACCCCGTCTGGAGATGGAATCGGCGGAAAACCAATCGAGCATGTCCCGAAGGTCGCCGCGAGCTCCAATGGCGGCGTATATCGAGAAGACAATAATTGCAAAAAGCGCTCTCATCATGATCTAATTTTCTGGAAATTTTCAAAAAAAAAGATTGCTACTTGATCATATATAGTCGTGTACATCTATAGCGACCATGTGAAATTAACACAGGACCGCCTCAATTCTTTACAAACGCTAAATAAGTCGCCCCTACCCTCGAATAACGACAATATGCTTTCAGATAATGCTTTTGTTCGATGTATTGATCGATGAGGTGAAACATTTGAAGGATGGACCATGCTGATGATGTTATCTTCGGATATATTTGCAATGCACCACACTATCCAACCATTAATACTGCTGATATGGAAAGCTATGTTAAACATTGAATATGGGCATAGGGTCTTCCTGAGCAGGAAACTCATCATGCATCGTTAAATAATTGAAGTGAAGAAAAAAAAATGATGATTCACAGTAAATAGTTCTATAGCCGTCCAAAAATTTAATGTAGTAATGTGCCTGCTACTCATAAAGGTAATCCTCCAATAGTAAAATCAATTTTTAGAAAGCTCAACGGTTAATAAGTTACACACTTTTTCTAGCCCGGGCCTTTTGCAGTCAATACAGAAACCCTTACTAAATAGTTACTCAAAAGGCTTAATAAGTTGGGCAAAGTTGAGCGCCGCTATTATCATGTAAGCTAAAATGAGTCAAATGTATAGAAGCCAGGCCAGGTCTTGTGCTTTTGGAAGCGCGTCCAAAAACACGAACCGACCCCCTTCCCTCCCCCCCGACTACACAGTCGGCCCAACAGTTGCGCAGACAACGCACAAATTCTGCCCTACGACCATGTTGATACTGACAGTTCAAACTATCTGCAGGTCTCTTGGTCATCGGACAGCAAGTTCAGCCATTGTACAGCCGTGACCACAAATAAGCTATTCTTAATGACGTATACGTCCGACGACTATAGTCACACGAGCTTTTCACTACATGTTGTTTACGTACCGCGCCTTCAGAGTATGAAACCGATTTCTAGCCTTCTAGTACCCGTACACTTTAATAAGCGGCTGTATAGTGTGGATGAGATAGGCTAGACTTCATTTTGGAAACAATCTATTTTCCTTGAATCTCGTTGTTATAACTGGCTGACTCTAAAGGAATGAGGTTACTACAAACCACTACCCTAACACAAATAGTAGTCTATTTTCGACAATTTTGGTCCTGCTATAACGCGCATATTAGGCCGAAAAGTAACGCAGCCTACCTATGAGCGTGTTTTTCGACTACTGGCGAAGCTGTAAGCTTCTGTGCGTTAAATATTGCAATTTCGAATAGGATACGTGTATTTGTGCCGGGCTATTTTGTATACCAGTAAATATCTAACTCACATTTCGGTGCTGTCGTTTGGTTGCACCGGCTTCAGTGAGTTCTATCTGTCTAAAGAACGAGGGTAACCGATCCTGTGTGCCTCATTAACTTTCCCTCGACTAGATTTCCAACCATTAAATTCGACTATGCATTTATGGTTTCCTCTGAAAACGCATTGGAAAAACATTGATGATTTAGGCACAGCACAAACTGTATGTGATCCCCACTTCGAGAGTCCTACCAAACAGTAAATGTAAATCATTATTATACTGTAACCTTAAACATGCCATAGTAGACAACAGTGTGTTGTCCAGTAAGTATTTAACATTTCCTAATTACCCAGTTAACTACGGCGGATTACTTCATACGTGATACGCTATCGCACTAAACTAATTTCACTAGCAGATTAAACCCGGTTGCATTTTTATTATATCTTTATTAATACTAGTTATTTCAGCCGACTTTATTATTGGTATTGCTGTTATTGTGGCCAACAATAGATAGCCCAGTTTCGTTTCTGTTAGCCCAGTTCTGTTTCTGTAATTTTTCTTATTTTCAATTCGTTTGCTCAATGTCAAAATTTGCGCGAAGTGCTTCTTACCTTATTGCGACTGTTATTTATGTTGTTATTGAGTCGCGAGGTCTTGCTTCCGCGCGGTCCAGGGGGCGTACGCTAGTGTGAGCGGTATGTTTTGAGAGCGGAGCTCTCTCTTGGGTGGCCACGTCGCTGTCCACCTCGCACCTCAATCTCCCGCGGCTCTTGGGCTCAGTGGACGCGCCAACGATGGCAAGGACTCTCGAGATGAGTGGTGGGCTCAGGTGGCCTTTAGCTGCACTGCGGTACGGACTCGACAAAGATCGGGTCTCATCAACCCGACGACCCCCGGTCGAAGTCCCGTTGGCATCCGTTGGCTCGAGCGCGAAAGCCCCCACCGGAGGACCAGGCGAGTAACATGGATGCATGGAACAACGTAAAGCAAACAATAATACTGCCTGCCCAAAGCAGGCTAGCAGTGTACCCAATCGGTGGGCCCAGATGGAGCAGGAGGGGACCCGTTCTCACGCTATCGATGTCCTCATCAGCTACTGCTGCTTTTTCCTGGCGGTAACGGCAGAAATTGCTGGCAAAGCTGGTGCAAAACCTTCGCTTGTTTTGCATTTGTTCCGTTTGGTTTGCGCCGTCGCTACTGCTGCCGCTGCCACTACATTAATGGCACTACTCTCACATTCGTGTGATACTGTCCGTTCTACCCGACATAGGGGAGCGGAATATATTGTGTGACATGTAGGCAAGCGGGTAAAGAAAAATGTTTATTTGCTCACGTCGATAAAGGTACGCGTGCTTTAAATACATAGATAAATAAAAGTACGTGGTCGCTTCTAGTACGACCTGAAGAGTCAAAGGAAATCTGTCCTTATTAGGATGAGCGCGCTAATTGACAAAAGCATAGAAAGGATTAAACGATTATATATACCCATATATGCTATGCTATCCTTTTCGAATTCTATAACTATTGCGCATATTTGAAAGGTATGCGCTTATATTGAACTTCCACTGGTGTCGTTTGAAGAGAAACGCCGTACATTCCCCTTCGTTAATTTTCGTACATACGAGCACCTTTGATTTCTATTATAATAATTTAGCATTTAATTTTAGCTATATAAAAGTCGAAACAAGAAATTGAATTTCAATAATCTATTAATCTATAAAAGCACATATTTTACAAAGAACCTTAAATTGATGCTTGTCATTGTACAGACAAACGATACGTTATACAGAACACATTTCTCGGACATCTGGCTCACATATGCAACTACCCATATAAAAACAATATAGAGAGCATCAATTGCTAACCTCGCTGGCACAGTAAGATCTTTTTCAATGGTTTCAATTTTAAGTTGCATTCATTTTATCTTAACTTATGAACAAAGTCGGCGTCATCGTGTCACCAGTCTAGTCGACGCTTGCGTCAACTGAACAGAACACTTCTTCGTTAACTTCAGCGTTATAAAAAAGTACAACGTCATGCACAGTAAAAAGGCGGCAAACCAGAAGTCTAACAAAGTGAAACATCGTAGGGAGCATTAGGAACACCCCGTTTGCCAGCCAGGGGCAAAACAGACATGCTTTCGCTTTTAAAACGAGCTCCACCCGCTGGAACTGCGGCTGGCAACACCAACATCACTGGCGACCGATAGATCAGCCATGTGTATCTTGGACTAAAGGCGGGTTGCAGTGGGGGAGCAAAGCAGAAACAAATTGGGACAGGGGCAAGAGGGCGTTGTGCGTACGTGCTCCCCTTGTTTCATACCATAGAAACCTTAGTATGGCTACTTCGCAAGGTAACTTACACACCTAAGCTACATGACGCGGAAGCATTCGAAAAGTTGCGCTCAGGCGACTGCAAGAGGCATTCACTTGCCTTGAAGCGGGAGAACCGTTAAGGTTTTGCATGATGGCGATGCGATCGTCTGTTGTTTAAAATCAAAGGATTGATCTCTGGGGAAAATAATACTAAGAAAACTTTTCGTCCAAACTATCCTAACCTCGCATGTTCCCTTGTCAGCCTTTACAAATGAGTGTATTTACCACTGGTCTGATAATATTAACAGGCATTAGAATTTTTTTTATTGGAGTAGCTCTAGTGAAAAAACAACTACCTTGCATTATTATAATGGTTGCTTATGCGTATTACCATTTGTGTGACCCTTGACTAGTGACGATAAATAACAAAATCATCGCTATTTAACGTAGTAACACACATTTCTTATTTCGTCAAACTTACACAACGAACTTAAGGATACAATAACTTTTCCTTATTAGCATTAAGATTTGCAATCGCAATTAGCCACCACTGGCCGTTCGTAGGCATTGAAGGATGACTCCGTTGAGCGGGCAAAACAAATATGAAAACGTACGCCGAAGCCAAAAGATGCCACTTTGTTCCAGTAATGACTATAGTTTTTTTTTTTTTTAGATAAAGCTCCGCTTCACGTTTCAACGTTACCAGCCCAGTGGGCTTCCTCTAACGCGCAGAACTCATCATTTGATGAACACCTACTTTCCTGACCGTTTCACTGAGCTGTTCACTCGGCGCATTCTCTCGGTCCATCTCTCCCGTACGCCATACCTCACTAATGGTTAAAGGGGCTAGGAAAAAGCTCTGCTCGGAGTTTGCAACCATGGAACAGAGGAAATCCGTAGAGCTCCTGTGCGGCACAGCGATCCGTTCAAGCTCTCGGTGGCCTCCTATGCCCTCTCGTCGTCTTTCTTTTCTTACGTCTGCAGCACTACGAATATGGATTCTAGTGACTGATTGAGTTTGCACCCTCAGGGCTCTTTCTCTTTGGCTCTCGCTTTGGCTTGATTCTGCTTCGTCACCTCAACTGCTAACGGCTGGGCGAACTGAAGTCGTGTTCTTCGCTGTAGTTGAGGCCCGAGACAGACATCCCTCTATGCCCCACCTGTCCCTCTGCCCATTCAGACTGCGGGGTATCGACGAAGACTTCTGGCGAAGCAGACTTTTTAGAACGCTGCTTGATTGGACGTTCGAACGGTAAAAAGGCCATGACGGCAGAAAACACCATGGCTATGTGGAACAACCGAGCGAGCATTTGCCTATGCTAGATAGAACAAGCACTCGTTCCGGCGTTGTTCTCACCCTGAAATGCGTTCATACTCGTAGGCGCAGTTCGAAATCTTAAATATCTCGTGATATGTTCGCATGGGTAATATGGTCTGCCTCTTGGCTGAAAGTGGCTGGTAAAAGATGTGAAAAATGCCCCGTGTAAAAAATAGGATTTGTACAACTTTTGGAAAAACTACAAAGAATACTGACAGAAATAAGTGAATATAGCGCTCGTGGCTATACAAGTGCGTAAACTTAGAAGCTATCAACTTTAGTTGGAAACGAACCGAAAACTTGTTGAAAAAAAATCCTGGGGGAACATGGTTAGCAGACTCTAATGACAAAAACAAAACAGGCCGATTTTCGTTTTAGATAAGTCAATCGACCACTGATAATCTGCAGCTTGCAGAAGTAGATTTTGTATTTCGCATTATGAACGATTATGAATAGAATATACCGTATTCGCGACTCTAGCACGCAACAAGCGACGTAACCACTTGAAAAATTTTGGAATTATTAAGGGAGACGCCGAGATCAAAAAAAGGAAAGAGGAAAATGCTGAGATGGGGGGACAGGATAAACCAATACCATGTGATGTTGAACATCAGACCTCTAACCCATTCTAAAATCATGGCTATTATTTATCTGTGCTATCGTCAAATTATTTTTATATCCCTCATTTTGCTAGGACAAGATCCAGCGATAAATAAAAAAAAAAAATCGTGGCAATAAATATCAAAAAATCACTGTCAGTGATACTGAAACCATGTAGCCACAAATCTTTATGAGACCTCTCTGTCAACTGTAGTTGAGTGTCAGTCATCCCTGTCATTCCGGTTCGCTGCCGCAGTACTGCCTGCAGTCTGTAGCGGACGTACTGCAGGGGCCTCCCGTGACAGCTCGTTTACATGTCCTTGTCTAATGGTACTCTACAGTACACCACTCCCACAAAAGCAGCAACAGTGGAGGTAATATTACCCACGAACAATGGTATGGATGATGTCCGTCCTGGCATCTCTTCGTTGCTCGGCTTCATATGCGACTCACGTCAACTGCTACTCGTAAAATAGCCTTCATCGAATACTCATCGGCCTCCGGCCAACACCAGCCGTTGGACATCGAAGCCCAAAGCATAATGTTCTGCCAGCGATCACTTAGTATTAGATGGCTAACAATGCGTGGCTTGTAAATTGATGCAGGAAAACGCTGATTCTGTCCATAGACTAAATAGGCATCATAGTTGTGAAAAGTTGTTCTGTACTATTTGTTTTTTTTTTTTTAAGAAAAGTAGCGTTAACTTAAAAGGCACCCTGAATTGGTGACCACAATAGGTTCATATACTAACTTCGCTAATTTTTGTGTTTCTCGAAACATTTCGCTATACTATATATGTATATAAACTTCAAGATCTGTTTGTCGTAGCGAGAATCATTACGATAAAGGGAAAGTCATTTACAGAACAAAACGACAAACTCATCATAGAGAAGGCGTTAGATTCGTAGTCTTCGTACGAGCAAACAATATGGAGGAGTATTTTTGTGTGGCAAAGCAAAAGATTCACATTGGTCTATAAAAATAGCCGTTGTTCTTCATCCCGTAACTCTAACGCAGAGCTTAGCGGCTGTTTCAAGAAGAAAATGCCTTTTGTATCCAAGCTAGAGACAAGGCTGATACCTCTGTATGTACAAGTTTGCCTTATTTACAAATTCTTCGGGAACTTGCAAAAAACATTTCTGAAAATAACGTGTGAACGATTTAAACCCGTCATTTAAACTGTGGTAAAATCGACTAGTAGTAGCTATATTTAATAACAAGACATTAGTGAGGCAGTGTCCCTGTTGATGCATAGAGACACCTTCACTGGGATGGCTGCGGTCATTTTAATTAAGCTTATATACGAGTGACATAAATTTAGTAACAATTTATAGGCACGCCACAGATTGGGGCAAAATTGAATGATTCGTTCAGCATGTGCCTCCACTTAGGCACATCTTAAAAACAAGAAACATATATTTCATATCAGGGAAAGCAGGTTTTTTTTTTTTTTACTTGAACCTTTTTTATCCTAACAGACATTTTGTTTGCAGGTAATTCAAGGCTTGAACCGCTTACAACTTTGTGTCGAAATACTCCTATTCATATTTGAACAACTTTTCCAATAACGATAGTCAGCATGACGACTTCACCAGCTCGAGATTCCGGAAACTTTTATTCAATCAAGTTCAATTCCTTATAACGATCTAACGAATTTTAATCTGACGGATTCAAAGGCGGTTCTAAACCGTTCTGTGAAAATATCCTCGCACCCTCGGCCATTTAACTTTGCATCCACTTTGCGCGTATGAGCTGGTACGCCACCTTGTTGGAAGACGTACGACCTGCTACTCGGTAGTATATTTTTTAGTAGATCGAAATACATTGTCTCGTATCGGATACCTCTTGCTAAAAAAACACTACCTCCTTCATTGAACAAATGGTTTAGAACGAGAAAACTGATTAGAAGTTGAGTTTTTGCCACAATGAAGACCTGTTCTGGATAGTGAGCTAGCCAGCGGTTGCTTTTCGTACCCAAAGAGAATGTTTGCTCGACACTTATTCATCGATAATTGTCTACTGTTCCGCGTTCAAGTTGCTTTTATTGTCATTAAAGAATTTCTCACAAATTTCGCACAAAATTTCTACCTTGAGTTTTAGTAAGCGATCACTATCTCTGCAGCCACCGCCACGTTAAATTCAGCGGCGAAAACGCTCAACAAAGGACCAGCAGGGTTTCTATCGTACCCTTCATGCCCCGGTGTATAGGAACTTGTTCCTGTTTCTTCAGCAGGCGCCTACTCAGTCTAAATCGTTGATATTGGGTATTGAAAAAACTTCGTAATCTTGACAGAGGTTATACCGGCACGAAAATATTGAACGAAGACTGATCTTCGCCCATATTCCAAAGATGAACCTTCTGCCTGCACTATGAAATCTTGCGGCTTTGCTATTGAAGAAGTCTAGTTTTGTAGTACGAGAAATAGCGGTAGAAAGTACACTCGCTATGTCAAACAGGCCGCCAGAATTGGTCCCAGCTTATTTCGAACGTCACTGTATATTCAGGTAATAGTACAAAGTTTACATACATAAACCTTTATTAGCACACACCCCACTTGGGGCAGATGGCAAATCGATGTGTGCTTTGCAATTTTTACACTAAATTCAATATCTTTGTTATAAAATTGACAATGCATAACAGGAGGATCCGACCGTATGTGAGTGAACTGATCCACATACTTAAATAAAACAACTGTCTTTCATGTTAATTTGATCAGTTAATATAGATTCGTTATCTCATTACCTAGGAGGGTGATAAGGGATCACCATTGTGCTACGACTATTGACTATTTGCCCACCCCAACCTAGAAAACATGTTTGGATTCTACAAAAAAAAAAACTGTACCCATCCACCATAAAGCAAACGTTTAAGTTCCACTTACAATTTATACATTACGTAACATATGCATGTGCAGTAGTTCAAGTTTTCGTCAGCGTGCTTGTTGTCCGCAATCCGGAGAAGGAAAATTGTCGTCCTTTTTCCATCCGATATGTTTACTAAACAATAAATACAGGAAGACAAAATATACTCTCTTCTTCTAATCTAAATTTCATGATAAATCCATAACAAACATGATTCAACTAGTAAGTTAAGTAATAGTCTTCTTGCGAGGCTGTGAGATACTCGTTACATTGACCTACAGAATATTCGCTAATTCTAGCGTTACAGACTCTACTAAGGTAGTTCAGATCTGGTTGATAGTCTCGTTGTATCTCGCAGACCAGATCAACTCTTACATATTTATATATAGGATATATCGCTTTTCATATACAGACCCCGCCATTTTTTTTAGAGCTAAACTTTTGCTTCTGTTTTTTACGCTATTTTCTGCCCTCTCCTTTTCGGCTGTTCCCGTTGCGTTCGTATCTTTCTGTACTTTTTGCGTGAATGTATAACAAAACGAAAAACAGACCAACGAAGCGCTCTGAACGCACGGTTCTGGGCTGTTTCAATCGCCTAACTGGGTCATCTCCGACTGCGCCAACAGGGAAACTACGAGGGCTCGGGAAAATTTGGGGGTTAGAAGTGGCTACTACCGTCCGTTTCGATTGTCGGTCGATGTCTCACAGAGTCCCACTCAGCTCTAGGCGCGCGTCCGACGTGTCGCAAACCCTGAAGCGATTCGAGCACGGGTTGCAGAAGGGAGCTGGAAACGGGACGACTCCAGTAGCGTCGAGGTTACGTTTTGCGTTAAACAGCCAAGCGCCTTTGAGTGGCAGATAGGTGGGCAATAACCGACCGAGATGGGCCAACATTATGGGGAACCTTCAACCGTGGAGCTTGCAAACAAAACGTTAAAACAGGGGAAGTCCGCATAGTAGATATGCGACAGATATGAGTATAGAGATGCAAAGAAGAGTCGTGCCTTAGTCAGTAGGATAACAGAAGGTGCGTGATGAAATGGCTTCAAATAACGGCCGACCAAACAACGGCGAAGTGAGAATTCGGCACTTAACAGGTAGGTCTCGAAGGCTTGAGGACTAATACGCAAATCAGCTAGCCGAGCCGCTCTTCTGTAAGGGACTATTTGTCTATGAATTCAGGTTTGGTAAATTGGCTGGTGAATTTTTCGCTGCAATTTTACAAAAAAAAGATCAGGTTTGACCGACGTGGGATTTTTTCTAATCGGTGCAAAAGAAGACTCAGTATGAAGACGTAGATGAAACTAAGGTGTACTCGGCGGCTTTTCAGGTATGCAAAATAGTACTTCTATTTCGAAAGAACTTTATTCTATTAAATATATTCGTTTGCTGTAAAAATGGGCAAATTTATTTCAATATTATATATTTTGCGGCAATAAATAATAATGATATTAACTTAGTATTTGTCTTCATAAGTAATGGGATTGAACGATCTTAACTATGCTTTTAGTCAACTGCTCACAGAGTCCTACATAGAATGTAGAACTATTGCCCTTTTCCCAAAATTAAACCCTGCTGCCTATAAAGTTTATACAAGTAATTGTGTAGGCTTAAAAGAGGTTTCTTCACTTTTAATCTGCCTGCCCATTGTTGTACTATGCAATGCATCCATATACATACAATACATAGTTATCTATAATTGTGTACTGCTTGTATATAGGTATATAAGCTGCATGACCTTATTGGTGCAAGCATTGAATAGCTAGATGATTCAATAGGGTCGGTAATTCAAAAGATGGGCTCGAGGGCAGGACTTTGCTGATCTTGTGCGCAAGAGACATCATCAATTCGCTAAGTAGTCACGAGCAGGTACGCATCTGTCTTGTAAACGTTCGTATATGTATAGGAAGGTAAATTGTAGTGCAATATTTTTTCATTTGGAAGTCCGTCAAGTCTAGCGTACGAAGCATATTGATATGGTACTGCCGTACTGTCATATGGTTAACATGTGACTGTTACCTGATTTGATTTGTTAATTCCGCAAAACCGTTTCAGCCCAAATGTTCGAGTGAGCGACGCTTGGCTCGTTTACATTGTAAGTTGTCACAAAAAATAATATGGCTACGAGACGATAAAAACTATACACAAAAGATGAAGCGGATTCGAATGTTCGTCGCAAATGCCTGATCATGCGACAGTTAACTTACTCCATTGCAACTTTTCAGAGATACCCAACATAAAAGGAACAATGACCGGCATTCTCAACTCAGCCACACTGTATTATACCATAGAGCCCCTGGCAAGCGGGCTACAGCTTTACGTCTGCCCACCCAGCTGTATACGCTATTATGTACAATTCAAGTTCTCAGCCTGGCCTCTTTTCGTTCATGAAAAGATATCGTCGATTCAACGTGTAATAAAGCCATTATCGTTATTTTGTAGTAAATTTCGATGATTTTTGTCACTATACATAAACTGCATGCATACATGGCTGTGCATGACAAGGGTTGCGGACCCTTATAGCCTTGCCCATGTAACCTAACTGTAAAGAAGCGGGTAAGCGGGTCGAAGTGTGCGGACAATGCAGCCTAAAGCGTGAAAGATAAAGTGCCTTTGTCAAAAAAAAATATTGAAAACGACGAGGAGACAGAATCATTCTGACAGAACCAAAAAAATCCCGATTAGTAACGGTTCTTCCACCGGCTCAGAGGGTAGCAGCAGGCTCAGTCACCGCACCCATGAGAAACCTATGCCATTGTATTGAAATGAGTGTTATTTAGCTGTCGTGAATCAGCAAAAAGCCTCGGTTAAACTATGCATAGAAGTGTGCTCGTTTCTGAATAATTACAAAGTTAGATAGTTGAAGACTCAGAACAGGCTTAATTTCCAGATGAATTGCATTCGAAGATTTTGGGTGATAACGTTGAACACGTTTACAAAGATTCCGACAGAAGTTTCCTCGGCTTTTGTATACCAGGTCAAAAATCCGAACGAAACGATAGTGGAGGCCATGATTTTACTATTCGATGCAGAGGACATATATTTCGTCAACGATGTTATGATATATCGAGGCAGATGGTTAAAAGAAAATGCTGCCCTATCTACGAAAATAGTTCTCAGATGCAACTGTGTACTCATGGATAACAAGTTACTACTTTATGAAGGAAAATGTACTTCTGAGATGTTTATTGCTAATGTTGTTGAGTTGCTGCCATAGACTGCAGACTCATCCTACTCAAACACTACGTGAGATACGATGTGAAGGAATGAGCCAGGGCCGAACAAGAGATCACGAACGTCCGACAATTCAATTCCGTGCCCAGGACCTGAGCGTGACGGAAATGGCGCATGTCTCATAACTCTAATCCATCTACTAATGTTAGCCCGTTGCTTGTCAGAGAAGTGGAGGATGAATGCGAAAATTACTGCCACTTTTCGCTTCATCATAAAACTACCTGAAGGTCTCTGGGCGACGTGTACGTGCATCTATATATAGATGTATATATCTATAGATAGATAGATAGACATTTGTGTGTGTGTGTGTGTGTGAAGTAAACATCAAATGTTGGATATTACGTAGCTTACCAGGTTCATATCGCTGACCAGGCCTGATGTGCAGTATCCACATAAAGTGAAGATAAAATTTCAAAAAACTCCAAAATAGATCTTTAAATGTTGAAATTTATAATGTTAGAAAATTTCTTAAAATACTTCCTAGCGCAATTGCTTAGGCAGTCTCTTTGTTTTCAGCAGTTTTCAAAAGAATCATGTTTCATTTCAATATTTTTCTATTAGGGCTTATAAGAAAAATACAATATTCGACCCGGAATGTGCCGGATAACAATAACAAAGTTAAAAACAGTGAAAGTTCAAGCGAATAAATTCAGTAAACAACGCAAGTGAACCCGCATCTCAAGACTGAAGTTAATCATTTTTATCTATTGAATTGAAAATGAAAAGAAATCTGAAAAAAATTCTCAAAAACGGCCTCAAAAGTGAGTCTGTTTCGTTAATGCCCTCCTAGCTTATTGACCACTATCCATTGGATACTACACATCCATTATTTACAAAAGCCTCAATGTCTGTGTAACTGTATTGAGCACAAGTTACTTTTGAAGGTCGAGTACATGCCGGTATGCTTATTCTCTGATCGCGATTCGGCAGTAATACCGGCTCCGATAATGCATTGATTCATACTCGCATTTTCTCTCTGTTCTAGGCTTCCCTACGCTGTCGGGTTAATAAAGTGGTTAGAACAGACGAGGAACACAGGCGACAATGCCGCCTGGGGACGGCTGTCTAATATATTCGTTCCTTCTTGGTATTGTGTCTGCGTCAAAAGTTCTTCAAGCTCAGGCTTGTGAGACTCTCAAATACCCCCTTTATGAAGTTGGGTTAAGCCCCTCTACTGTAGCCTTTCGGCTGATCGCTTTGTTCTATTGTGTTGTAGCAACTTCCGTTCATTCGCTACTGAACAGAGTGCAGTGTATTCCTCACCCGTAAAAATAGTCCCTACAGCCCTGCCATCTGCAACAAAACACTATGATACCGTACATCCTTTATGTGACATGCACCTGTACACTTCATGTGTGTGATGGTAAGGGGCAGCGGTGAATCGGGAACTACCCTCGGCTTAAGCGTTCACTATTCCTTTCGTCTTTCCAACACCCCCCGAAAATTGTTTTGAATCTGCTTTTTTGTTCCATTTTCTACAAGCTCCTTTTGCAGCACTGTAAGCAGAACGGTTCCCGAAAAATGGACCTGAAGAACGAACGTCAGGGCTCCTTGCAAGCACCCCCCCCCCCCTCCACTTGTTGTTCTGGTGCGTCTACGAGGCGCCGGCCGCTTTGTAGGCCCGATAGCGTGATTCAACCAGCGAAAACTCAACCAACTTCAGCGTTGCCACCACCTTCGCCTACGAGAAAGACGAGGAAGATGCACGCTGGCCACTCTATCAGCTCCTTCCCTGCAAGGCTCCCCGCCACCCCGGACAACGACGCAGGTGCTGGAGCCCCAACAATTCGGTAACTGTAACAGCGGTAACAGCAGCATCAAGATTGACGGAATCGACCGACAACCACTCGACTGGGCTTGCTGTACTGGCGAGCGAATGCCGCCTAGCAAAAGCTGACGGTTGTTAGCGTGCTGCGTGGTTGCCTGTTTTGTGGTTGGGAAAAGCGCCTTCGATCCAAAATCTACCGTCTGATCGACAATGTTGTCCGCTAAAAGTTTCCTCTACTATCTCGTTCCCGCCGTCTCTCAAGCGAGCGTTCAAAAATGCGCACTCCATCTGTGACACGGAGATGAAAAGAAGCGAAGTAAGAGAGCTCCACAGCGTTCTACAGGAAGCAAAGAGGATGACAGCGGCCGTCAAGCAGAAGAGGGCTCGGCGATTTCCTATTTAATACTACTGTTATTCGTTGCTCGCGACACGTGGATTGCTACAGTAGGCTTGTGCACGACGAAGATACGGTCATGCGCCTTAGCAATAGGCTGTCTCCCCCACTGGTCGTGTGACTGATTTGGCTGCATGCTGAAGTTAGCTAAGGTTTTATCTCACAACGAGAAAAGCACGGTAACAGAGCACAAAGCTGTACGTAGGGGAATGTCTACAAGATATTATACTTCAGCGATGAAGAAGTGATACTTTGGGCATCAAAGGAAGAAGCCATGTGCATTGGCCAGCCTCACCGTGGAGACAATAAACGAACGGCGTACGGAGCAACGAGCGACAAAACGTGTGCTGACGGGGTACCACACTAGCTACCTGTTCTACAGTGTAGTGGCTGCTCTGTGATTTGAATAATAACGGACGTAGATCGTAAGGTTTATTGATATGTTATTGAACTGAAGACGAAATGGGTCGACAGAAGAGTCGTGCTGAAGCTATTACGTGGAGTAGTGCACACTACGATGATTTGCAAGCTGCGAGAAAGCTGATGTAAATTAGTTGTATGTCTATGCAATTTATGTAGCATCTAATAGGATATTTTCTGATTATTGCTGTACTTAGTGCTAGAAACAGAGAGTAATGGAAAATCTACTAAAACCCATTTTTTTCAAAACCAATAAACAAACCGATATGTTATGTCAAACACACTAGTTTTTTTTTTTCAAATAAAAAGATCGTGTCAGCCGAACGTTAGCCGAAGTTTCAGACCTGAATCTTGAAAGAAGACCATTAAAAAATTTACATGAGTTTGGAAAGTGTAGAATCCTCACATGACACTTACAACGGAGATCTGTCACATTAGCACATCTGTAGCAGGCATATTTGTAATACTCAACCAGATGTTTCAATAAGAGATCAAATGATGTGTTTATGCTTTTCTTTGTTGGGGGTCGATCTTCCAACCAATTATTCGATACTCACCCTTCAACCTACTTAGATAAGCAACGAGATTAAAGTAAACCGAAAATAGGTGAATGGCTAAATGCCCGTGTCTCTAACAACCCAGAAATCCATTATTTAGAAGCAAATTCTCACACCGTCAACCAACTCAAAGCACATACAGTATTCAATCCGTATGCAACGAATCGCAGGATGAATAAATCCTATTTACGTATGTAGATATGTGCATGTATTTCCACGTACATAGGTATGTACGTGCAGCACAGTACCCACACATGATTTTAAATATGTACATTGTCATTTCCATGCGCTCGCTGGCGTTCTTCCCTCTCCCCATTTTCTTTTGCCCATTTCTGTTCCTCTTTATCTCTTTCTCTCTCTCTTGGGTTTACACAGTAGACGTAGTTGAAACACATATTAACGGACATACTCATTCAAGCTGCGCGTACTAGTCCCCCCATCCCTGCCCAAACAACTCATCCAGCACGCGCAAGCGGCCCGCAACCGATGGCGCCTCAGCCACCGCCACGAGCGGTGCCAACAAAGATTGAAGTAGAGTGCAGTGGCACCAGCTAGTACCATCACACCGCAAGCGTACCACCAGTTTGTTCATCCATCTTCTGGACCACAGTGGACGTCGCTATTTTCTCATCCTCAGCAGCGCCAATATCGCGCCTCCTATCTAACCCACATAGACTCGTTGTGAGTCCCGGTAACTCCAGTAGTATCCTAGGCAGCCCTTGGCACAACTACCACTCGCGCTACTAAACGACACCTTTTTTTTGTAAGCTCATCCTCTATCGTACTGCTCCGGACACTGGCAGCTGTCTTCCGTCCCTGGGGTACTCCCTATTTCCTTGTGGAACCCGAGATCCCGTGTGATCGTCCCTTTCCATTCTGCTGATGCCTTCCTGCCACTCATGAATTTTGCCTCTCCCCCCCCCCCACCGTTCACGTCAGCTTGAAGGCGCAGCTTTATTCCTTACGAGGTGGCTACGACAGTCCATAGCTTCTTCGTAGTAGCAGTGGCAATAGCAGACTTCATTCTTCTCGCAATCCTCATTTTCTTCGTTGTCTATGTCCCAAACGAACCAACGGAAGGCGGGAAGGCTGCGCACTGTGGTAGCAAATGATTTCTCGTCGGCCTTCCTAAGCACAAGACTTCTTGTCTGGCCGGCTGCGGGCTAGGACCACCCGCGCGGTGAAGGCAGGGCAAAATTAATCTTTTTTTCGCAGTTCAGGCTTTCTCGCCGCCGCTGCTCGCGTTGTTGCTTCGTGCGACTAAACCGTATTCCACGTTTGTTCCTAGGCCCCAGGCCTCAGTTTTCGCGTCTTGTCTGTTCTGTCCCTTCTCCTTCTTTCCAACGGGGATTGCGTCTAGACTTTGCGCGTAGGTTTTTCCACTGTGGCTGCTCACTTGCGGGTCTTTGTGACTCAGGCGAGGGTTGAATTCCCGTTGCGGTGAAGCACACTGGACGGAAGATGTCGTTGCGGTAAGAGTCGTGCGACGGTGAATTTGTCAGTCTGTGTATTATCGATGTCGACTGTATGCGTATACATGTTCGAGTCTTGCAGTTTCATGAGTGTAGTTAACAAAGCTACCGAGGCGTATTCTCGTGAGTGCAAAGAGAGTGCGAGACACCCTAGCTGAAGTAACCGGATAACAACGTTATGGAAGAACTTGTGCCATTTAGTATTGTTTGCGAACCAGTTCTCTATTCATCTATGTAGCATGACTACATAAACAGTTCCAGGACCGCGCTGGAGTAGGCACATTTCAATGAACAAAACAGTATTCCGAACATATTTTTCTAATTCAACACGCCCACAAAAACTGATGTTCTGTTCTGAACGGGCAAATTATTCAAAATATGTCCTTCCGATACGTTTCGTCGTCGGACAGTTGCTGATCGTAAAGGGTGAACATAATTTTTCCGTTGCCACAGAGACTAAATAACTGAAAAGAAGAATTAGGACAGGCATAAAATTTCAAAGATGTATGTTTGTTTTTATTAGTCAACTTTGATGACGCCCCTTGGCCCGAGGCGATAACCGATGGGCAATGCTGACGTCCTATACAACCCTCGTGATCCGGCACAATTTGGCCTGATAGTGGCGGGAATGAAAGTGGCGCAGTATCATTCCGAGTGGTAAGGGTAGCATATACGTAGAAAACTGTAATTTAAAAACTTAGGTTGTCATGGCTGGCTGGACTGTTTTTTTTTGTTGTCGATAACTCGAATTATGGCTAAGTTAAAATCGAGTATAACAGCTCGGAAATAAGTACGGCGACCGTATTGACGATATACTTTAGTTTACCACCAACTTAGCTACTGGTCGCATAGTAAACGAATTGGATATCTGATTCGGCCACTGGTTATACCTGTTTTCTGCGAATTTTAAGTGGAAAGGATCAACTCTAAGCAATTTCGATATCAACAAAACATAAGCCTTTAAACAAAGGCATTCTAAATAGTCTGTGCTTATCGACTATGCATCCTATCAGGTGCAACTCCTAACTTGATCTAACATCAAGTTAAAATTAAATTTAGCTTTAGAAAAATTCTAATATCCTGGTTCCAAGCTGTTGTTCACTTTGTAGAAAAATACGGGGCAAGGCTTAACGCCTATTCCATTTTTACTTCACTCGCTGCCTACTTTTGTCCTAAACGAAAGCTTCCTTTCACCTAACAGTATTTTTATATTTGTCTATGCTAGTATCGTTGTTCAATGTATATCTAGATATTACTATCTGGACAACCGCATTGCCTATATCTGGCGGTTCCGTTAGCTAAAAAAGAGCGGACCTCAGCAACAGATCCCATTGTTACGATTTTGCAGTTTCTTGTTGTTTGAACCTGGTTGGTGGCTAAGTTATCTGCTTTGTTGTAAGCAGCTAAGCCATTTGCCGTTTCCGGTTGTAAAGGTTTCAACAATGAACAAAGAGGGGTAAAAATAGGTCGAACAGCAGGTGGGGTTCCCGGAAACTGTTTTCTCATCGGATTCAAAACGACATACCCCCGATGTCGTTCTTCCACAAGAAAAAAAATGCTTTGTGAAAAACAGTAATGGCTAAAACGGATGCGATTTGTTTGAAAAGATTCAAGCATGAATTAAGCGAGTTTTTATCAATCATATGATATTAACTGCCATGAATATTTTTATTAAACAATGATATATTTCTCATATCAGTGTACCAGTTCACGTATTTTGCCTAAGGGATTTCTTTGTCCATTCGACGTATAAATCAGGACAGATTAATATCTTTTGTTTATACAGGCCCACCCACAGTTACTGCTATTGGAAGCTAGGTTCATCGGTGTCTATCATCCAGAGGCGGGTTTACGATCAATCAGATCGCGACGCTTGTGTCGTAGTCTGTACAGAATGATTCAGTTTATCATTTGTAGACTGAATTTCATTGAAAGCATGGGGTCTGCCTGTTCTTGGTTCCACGACCCACTGCGTATTAGAAGCAGGTCTGCCGTCGACGACACGAGAAGTTGATTTCGTCGACTCGGCGGGGTCCGCTGGACTTCAGCCCGGAGTAAATGAATATCATAACCCGGTGGCATCGCCGCGTCCTATGATAGTTGATGATGGTCAGAACAGGGAACGACGAAGCGGGAAACTATTTGTTCTTTCTCGCGTCAGTGGGGTATCAGGCATCAGTTAGGACGACATAATGCGGAGTCGTCTCCATTGGCCTATACAGAGTACAGCGGCATATTCCATGCAGATCTAACAACCGACAATTTCCATTACGAGGTTGAGGTCCATACTGTGCGACTGATATATTGGCTCACTCTAAACGTGGAACGTAGGATTCAATTGTTGGCGCGCTAAAGGTCATCGAGTTTGCAGGAGGATACTGTATGATCGGCCTTTCCTGGGGGCTCCTCTGTTATGCCTTACGATGTCGGCACACAATAAACAATGTTACTGCCACTGCTATTAGAAATGGCTCAGTATTAATCTACAGAAAAATAATCAATTATCATACAACATAGCTACATATTTTATAAATCAAATAAGGGACACTCTATTCAAGCGTTACTATTTCACTGAAATACATTAGAGATTCAAGTGAACTAGTTACTTTTTGCATCGATCCTCAGACTTTTATGTTCGTGAATGAACGCATACTAGTACAATATTCGTACATTCTTAAAGATTTACTGATACTGACGCAGCACAATTTACCCTTTTAGATGGAGGTGTTTGCATAAAGCTTTGGGGCTCGTTGATTCTTCGACCCAAACATGTAGAGTATCGCTGTTTGGCCTCTTATCTGATTTACAGACCTTTCTTGGTGATAGATAGGTAATCAGAGTTAGAGGAACGGTAGATTTAGCCCTAGCTGGATAATTTCCTCTTGACATTAATGGCTAGTCGAGTTACATCTATGCCATGATGGGTGGGAAGTTTTGATTACACAGCGCGTCAAACTCTGCTGATGGGCTGGGAACAATGTTTCTGTTTGCAGAAGTTCGTTGGTCTCTTAATGTGCTCATACGATAACACCTATCACGTAAATAATCATTTATTGCAGATTGACTACGTTTCCTTAGGGAACGTTTCTTTGCATACGGAAAAGGGAAAGAATTGGTCGGGTCAGGTAAACTAAGCAAATGCAGAATAAAACTAGATTCTTACTCGTAATTTTTAAATATTCGGAACTGTTCTTCGGCATAGCTCAGGGGCACTGTGGTCGCTTACCACTTTGACGGACAGTATTATAAAACGTATTACCGTTAATTAAATATGGTGATATCTGTAATGATGGTTTACTCATACAAAAGTAATTAAATCACTTTCTTCTAATGAATATGCCAAAAGCAACTTTTTTCTCGCTTCGTGTATTCTGAAAAAAAAAAAACTACATGAAGACTTTGCTTGATACGGGATTTCACCAGCCCAACCTAAATGTGTGTAAGATAAATAGCCGTAAGAACATTTGATAACTATTTTTGCTAGTTGCATAAGTTTTTTCCCTGACTTTACGGCACGTTATTATTATGGCACGCAACAGGATATACTGTGTGTCTCTCTATGTCGTTCATTTATTTGCGTAGGCCAACGCTAAATGGCGCGCAAGTCTGCCAGCGTATTAGGCAAACTGTTTTGAGGTGGAAAATACTTAACAGCCAACCATAATGAATAGCTCCCATTGGCAGTGAACTACACACATTCACTTTGGAGGTATAAGCTAGGCGGTTACTCGCCTAACGTAACGTAAGACATTGTCCGAGAAAGCGGGCTAGGACCAAGGAAAGACTTCGGAGTCGATACAATGACCAAATGAGGAGGGCCTTACGAGAAAGACGGTATGCTTTGTTCTCAGCTGCCAATTAGCCACGCCGTAATCGCAGCAATGCCACCAAACTGGGGCAGACCAGTGGATCCAACGGCACGCGCTTTCTACGCATGCAGAACAGCTCAGGCTGGTGTCGTCTTTGAAAGGAGAAAAGCGCAGAGCCATCTGGCCAACCGGCTGAATTATGGAGACTCAGCGCGGGTATACCGATCGTTGAGGTTGAGATAAGCTTTCAGAAGTTGGCGCACTTGATTTTTCGTTTAGCCAGCTTCCAATGAATGTTGCAATTAAATACAAGCGGATCCAACAAGAAACGCGGACATGAAATAGAGCGTGACTTCATTTATGTATGCGCCGCTTTCCTCGGAGTTCGGGTTTTTGAGGGACGGATAAATGATCAACCTAAAACGGGCTGCTCATTCTAGCCATTAGTATACCATGAAAAATCAACAAAAGCCTTTGTCTTGATCTCATCATATAAATCAGAATGGAAAAACGTCTGGTTGAAAAATTTCGAAATACTTCTGTTGTTATGTTGCAATGCATAACGACGAAACATCCTGTTGGAGGCAAAGTTTACGGCGAGAACTGAGGGCCATTTTGATTCTACGCCACAACCTCTGCTCCCCAAAGCTCTTTCGAAGAATAAGAAGAAGACATTCTGTTGCACCTTCGTTGTGTGAGCGCGCCTCTCGCAGAGATTCTATCTTGAGTCCACTCTCAGCAAACTTGAAGGGGTCCGTCGGCCTCTGCAAAATTAAAATCTTGTTTAGTGTTAATAATGCACCGTTACCGCGCGTTTCGCCAATTCACACTATTGAGTCGTCGCTCGCTTCTTCTATACAACGGGTGCTGCGGTTCGAGTAACCGGCGTCTCCCGGCTGTATCGTCACCGTCGCTTTGTCTTGTTCATCTATGTAGCGGCCGAATGTACGAGGGTAAAAATGATGGCCAGGGTAGTCTTCCTGTCTACTTTAATACGAACGTTGCGTCTATGTTGCTGGATGGAGAACGCTATATAGAACTGAGGAGACTCAGTGGTACGGCGGGTTTGAGCCGCCGGTGATACCGATTCTACTACTGTCGGACTGAATACGATATTCATTGTCGATCGTAGAAGTTAGATTTGCTTCCTTGACATCTTTAGTCTAGCTTTTTTTAACGGTCCTCTGTAGACCTGACTTCATAGCGAGCTGAAATTGTTGAGCTGGGAGTAAGTTAATACTTCTAGGTGGCCATATTAGCTAGTGATGTCTGTACAATGTCTTACTTTTGCTCACAATTAATAGTGAGCTAGCAAACAGAGAAAAAATTATATTGAGGTCTGTTTAATTTGATATTCTGTTCGAAATCATGTATACATGCGTTTATTTGAGAAGCCGACTAGTAGTAATAATAACAAAGTAATAGTCTCGATACTCGTTCGAGTTCCTTGTAAGGAGTTCCATTAGTGGAATTACCTTACTCAAAACTTCGTCTTAATCGACGAAGTTACACCAATTGATTTCACGAATCGTTGAACATACTCTAGTTAGTGGCAACAATCTTGACCTAGTCCTGAAGTTAATAATAAGAGATTTGCTAATCTATGCAGACACTCTTTTTTGCAAAGTAGATAAAATAGCCACTTGCTCTGTACTAAGCCTAGATGAATATTAGAAACCCAGCAACTTCAAAAACTGGGTTGGCTTCCACAGTCAACATAGCTGGAACTCGAACCGACAGCGGCGTAATCCAATAACAAAATCCTCTAAGAAGAGCATGGTATAACAACTTTGCATAAATGAGAAATTTTCGCACGGTTGTATTTCGACGAGAGACTTATCTGATCCCCAAGCTGAAATAATATGCAACAATGGCCCGTGTTATACAACCCCCGGGAACAATGGATTGATATCTATATATGTATGCATTTCACGTAAGCCTCATCGATGCGAATGATTTCGTAACATTACAGACAGAAAATGCACAACTGAATCTTCTAAGAAGATCAGACAACGAATTATTATATGGGCTTTGTTTGTCGACCCAGAGTAAACGGAAGCGATCGATTATCTTCAGCATAGAATGTTCGTGACCGTTTCTGCTGTTTATATAGGGTTTGGCGGCTCGATTTATTCTATTCGACACGAAAAACTGCTTCGGCCAACGCGAATAGACCAAATCAAAACAGAGATTGTAGCTTTTCTTAAGAGCTCCGTAGTTTATCGTGTGCCGTACACGCCTTCATTCCTAACGTATACAATCATATGATTGGTTATTGCTAACGTTTCTCGATCTTTGTCCGGCGAAGTACCAATCTGATTATCGTAGGCATTTTTATTCGTATCCTTGTTACGATGTTTGTCATCTTCTTTTCCAATTATCCTTCCTCTTTGCCTCGATAGTGGTGTAAAGAAAAATGGTCGACTTGTTCGTACTCGTCCGCCTTGTGCGTATCTTCCTGGCTTTGATCGATGTATCATTCTTTAGTGTCATCAGGCTACGCATTTTATTAGATTGCCATGTTCCTGTTGCCCCAAGGTCGCCTTTCTTTTCGCCTCTAATCGTACGAGCAGGAAACAATGGGCGACAGTGCCATCGATAGTTCGTTGCCAGTTGCTTGCCTCTTCCCCTCCATCGAACCCCGATTACTGCCTTCTTTTTCGAAGCATACCAGTGAGGCCCGCGCCTCTTTCAGACTTGCTCTTAACAGGCAGCGGCGAACGTTAGGCCGTGTTCCACCACCGATCTCTATCTCATCCCGTTCGGCCCGTAGTCGTCGGTTCTGGTTTTCCGCATTCATACTTATCTGTCATTATAGTTGCGCATTTGTTGTTTTAGTCTGGTGTTTTGCTGGGTCGACGATGTTGGACTAGACAGTGAGGCTTGCTCCACTCACCATCAAAAGACAACAACGTTACACTGGGGAGGATATAGAAAGAAACGGAGAAAACGAGAGTCAGATTAGTATTATGCGCGTAACGGGAAGGTCGGCCGTCGAGCCATCGAGGTTAAGCTTACAACGCGAGGAGAGTAAGGGAATAGGGGCAGGCAAAACAGAGTTACTCCACAAAGCAAACAGCACAGCAATGGCCGTAGCAGGCAAACATGCGCTGACCCACGACGCCCCGGTAGAAGTCCCACGACATAAGAATGGAATGGGCCTTCTCGTTTTAGCAATGCTTGCCTATTTGTGCGATATGTCATGGGCCCGAAGTGCACGAGGTGACATTGCTACACCGCTGTTAGGGTCCGTTAGCGGGGGGATTAGGAAAAAGTAAAGCTCTTGATTCAGCGGGCGACAATTTCGGCAACTTGTCGCCATTGTAATAATAATAATAGAGTAGCGATGTCACGAGTGCTACTGTTCAATTATCGGCCTGTAGACACGACCAAAGGCTAAACGGAAAGATTGCCCATGCAAATAGAATGAGAAACACTAGAGTTCTACCTGCGGATTACATCGGCGCCGATCGGCGAGAAGTAAAAACCTGTGAATGGTAATTAGCGTTAAAAATGTGTTAAGACGCTGAAGAAGTATACAGTATTGAATTGTAGTAGAATGGGTTGTTGTGCTTTATAGGATAGGCCCGTTATTCCTGCCAAATGGCACTTTCAGTATTCGTGCGTTCAGTTGGAACGTTTACGTACTGGTATCTTTTTACGATATCATGCAACTGAAGCCACTTCGTACCGGTTGATGATGCCCCACAGGTGATGTATACTTATTGATGATAATGGCACACATGATTTGTGGGGTTAAGCCGATTTCGATAAAAATTTGTACGATGAAAATAGTTACGAAAGAACTCTATTTTGAGAGGTTATAATTTAAGATTACATTGAATTGATCAGTAATATTTTTAAATCCAAAAAAGTGGAGATTAGCCCTAACCTAACTAACAACCGCCATACCTAATCGACTAGCTTGTATCTGTCCATCCATCTACCTAGTACATTAACGTACCTTTTTTTCTTATGACAATATTAGTGCATCAAAACTACCAACACGTTTAGTTACATATGTGGCCATCGTGTAAATGGCCTTCAACGGTAATTGCTATCATGCACCCCTTACAATATGTACTTTTCAAATCAAACACGTACCGCGTACTGATCTTGCATATACTGAGCAGTTCGAAGACGTCTAGCGTTTTGTTCTTATCTTTTACCCAGTCCACTGTCGTCCCAGGTAACTGCGTGGCCAACAAACGGACAACATGTGAGTTGGGTTCATGGGATTTTTCATCGAGCGCCACCATTAAAATTACTATTATAAGTATAAACAACGTGTGTTTAGCTAACGCACAGGTCATGATTCGTCGGCAAAGGTGATGTGCGTATATGTCTTGCTACACGTTATATGTAAAATACGATTCCATGGCCAAAGTGTATCAATGCCCTTGCCTGCAACGGTCGTAGTGTTTATATACAATGTGTTGCGTACAAGCGACGTTCAGGGAGATGTCGCTTACCACTTGTTTCCTGGTTTCCAATCTTCTAAATGCGTCGAATAGGAAACGCAAGTGTATTAAATTTCGCGCTGGTAGCAATCGAGGGGGAACTAGGGCCCGGTGGGGCAAAGCGAAGTAACTGATGCAAGTATTACTGATACGTGTGATTGAAGTACGAGTTAGGGTCGGGACAAATACCGGTTCCACACCCTGTTGGGGGACCCTGTAGAGTCACGATAGGCTGCTAGCGGTAGTTGGGACAACGGAAAGCAAGGGGGATCAAAATGGGTTACATAGCAGCACAGACCCTGGAGTATTCTCAACGCAACGTTGTTGCGTCGACTAGCTTAGGCCTCACAGCGGGAGGATGAAGGACGAAAACAACACAGAGAAGAGTGCAGCACGTCGAGTTACAACCTCGTCAAAATCGCGCGAAGGATCACTCTCGGAGTGAAGTACAGTGACGTAGAGGAAAAACGCGATGACATGGTATAACGAGACGACCATGAAGTGTTAAGAAGGAGGAGACCGCGGGCAATCGCTACTGTATACATAAGTGGCTATATGCGAATGATGTTTATTGGGGTAGAAAAAAGATCTGAGGCAATCTTTATCGACAGTTTTGTACCTTTGTTATGTCAGGTCGTTACATGTGAGTTTTGCTGGAAGGTACTGAGTAACTACGGGACGCACAAGGCAATAACATACGAATATATATATGTATAATTGGTTTGATATATTTCGGATTTGTATGGGGCAGTTATTTTAATTTCGCTTGAAAATATTGAATCAATTATTATTATTAAAAAGTTAAAGGTATTGCCCCAATTCAGGATCTGTTTGGACAAGGTCGGCATAGATGAGTAGGCTAACGCTGGTGTGGAACGGGTGAATCCGTTCAATAGACTAGCGTCGGAATAGTCCTATTTCTACGCATTAATTGTATTACGTGACATCACAACGCTCCACAGGCTTCTGTTATTTGATGAACTGTCTACGATTGGTCTGTTTAGATCAGAACAATTCAAGAGGTTTATCTTATTTTCGATTTGTCCCTTTGAAGGGTTAATAGTTGGAAACTTTTGAGAAGAATCAGGACTACCATTACACTTATTCGGCTCCAGATTTTTTGTTTAGTTAACTTTTATTATTAATGACAGTTCAATCATAATTTATGTATCCTGTAAGTAATAACAAATATCTATGCGGTTCTATTATTTTTTAATATATATATATATATAATAACTCCTTTTTCAATAAGTATTTTAAGTGAAACTTGTTTATATGGAAGAACTGCTGAATGAAATATCTTTCAGTCTTGTCGAATCACAGGGAAGTGAGTTCAATCGTGGTCAACAAACTGAGGAAGCAGTTCGAATTATCTATTTCCCACGTAACGAGAATATATACAAGCTCATATGTAATAATCTTCCTTCGAAATTGGCTTAAAGCGATCCTCATAGAATTCAAGTGGTCAGCTCCTGTTTAGGGCAGAGATGCTATTCGAGGCCTAATAAGACGAATTCGACGAAATTTGTGCGCATTAAGAAAAGTATAGAAGGAATGGGCTTTACTATTACACTGCATATTCTTCGGTAAGATGAACTCTCGATCTTCGACTAAACGCTCGGTATTCAATCCTTTATTTGTATTTTTACAAGGGTTCTTCATCCTGGAAACCATACCACGTTCTACTCAGAATTTATCGGGCAGTAGTGTGCAGTCTTGATGGTGCGCTACTTGACTTTGCCTGGAATAGAAGAAGTGGCATTTTATACTTTATAGATGCTTTAAATCGCCTACCATCTAAACCAGCCCATAGAAATGAGCGCAGTTTGCTGTCAATTGTCGATAATATAGCCCGATTTTGTCTTCATCGAAATCACTCTTGCCCTATTTCATCGTCGATGAAAGACATCACTATGTGCTCTGGCCGTGGGCTTACGCCACGCAAAGCTTACAACCTATGGGCCTGTGCCACCAACTTTATTCCTTTTTCGCTATCTCTCATTCCCTCAGTATCCCTCTAGGATTCATTATGTTCACTCCCGCTACCTCTTCATTCGCTATATTCCCGCTGACCGCTAATCAATGCACTTCGGTTTCGCATCGAACTACTACTGCTGCGGAAACCCCATTTCCTCGTGAAGACTCTTCCTTCGCACACGCCGACCCCCAGGATCCGGCAGAATATGGCAATAATCGTGTCGCCCGCAACCGTCCGCATAGCGGGGAGTCTTGGCAAAACTGAACAACTCAACGTTGGGAATCTCGTACTCGACGCAGCCACCGACAGGCTAGCTTCGTCGTCAACTAACTGACTCGTATCCCATGCCCACCCGAGCACGCGGCACGAGGTTGGGGAACAACACGTGATATCTCCACATTTCGTCGTTGCAGTTAATGTCACGATGGTGTTTCTGTACGGCTTTGATTATTGCAGCGCAGAAGCACAACGTTAAACGAGCGGAGGCACTCCCGGTGGCAGTAGCCGGAGTCGACAAAGGGGGTGGGGTCTACCGAGAATTAGACAACAGGACCTAAAGCTGCGTTGATATTATTTCGGGGATGCACTGGATTCTACCTTACTGTTGCAGTCATTGTATAGTACGTAGAGATAGTAGCAATTCGAGTCATTAGAAATCGCGTATTTTCGTTTTCTAGTGTAAATCTATATGTAGATTGATTGTTGTTGAGATAATAACTAGGATGCTTTTTGATAGTTTCCCATAATTGTAAGCTGGTGCGACTGCGCACCTCAGTGCTCGAGCTCTAATTGAAGTTAGATTTAGCACGGCTTAATTCATTATTTGTCAACATCAGAGAACTACAGCGAAATAATAGAATTGTCTATTTTGTATACCGAACGGATTTTTGACAAAAGAATAATAACGTTCATGTAAAAGTGTAAATGTATCGGGACATTGTTAACTATATAGGGATTTCGCTAGTGTGGCTTTGGCTTCAGCGCTGGATAAGATTTGTCGAAACGAGAGCTAGCTAAGGCCATCTTTTCAAGCCTGGTTTTGTTACTATAGGAAAACAGCGTTCTATTTTGACGTCCTAGACTAGAGCCCGGTACAGGTCCTTTTTTTTTTTTTTTTTTTTTTGAGATCTGTCAAACTGTTTACTTTGCAAGTCTCCAGTATTCATTTGTGTTTCAGACGGATCCGCTTTCAATGAAGCGGCGAATGGTGCATGTCAGAGGCGATCTTGATTCTAGCTAAATCATCTTGCGGTCAGTATGTCTAATAGCCAAAACACTGTATTAGGCCAAACACTGAAAAATACCACTTTAGCTTTCAGAAAGATAATTCCAGAGAATCGTCTCTTTCAATGTGACCAATAAAGATATTACGTTTAAAAATGATGCATACTTTACGAAACATATTGACATAAACATATCCCGTTTGATATTTTGTCAATATGGTCAAACGGATCTTCTGATCCGATGGTCATCGCTTGGCTTAGGAGCACTGAGACTTCTTTCGATTTTTCTGCTCAATTGAAGCAGTAAGCCAGGCCATTAAAATTCTGTACAAATTTCCTCTGTATCCAAGGCCCCTTGTTTTACTGGTGTTGAAGACGATTCTTTCTTTGCGGCACAACAACGTTTAGTTTTCTAATCATTGAATTTTTGAGATAAGCATAAGCGTCTTTACAAGTAATTTTTCTGTAGCCGCCGGATCTTGAAACTTGCGGAAGTTTCTAAATCTTTTACCTAAGGACAACATTTAGTCATGTTGGTAGATTATTGGATACAACAAAGTCTTCAGAAAACCATATTGTAAATAACTATTCTTTCGAATGTAAACACACACGTACTTGATGTTATATAT
>NW_019211454.1:15149891-15195692 GCF_002443255.2 Varroa destructor | reverse complement strand
AATAACCTATTATTTCACTTTTATACGTCAATCCGAAATATTTTGCGTACCCCCGCATCAGGATGGCATTTCCTCTACGAGCATCTGACAACGCGGGTTTACAACAACACTAGCATTTTCAAATCGGAACCTAAAGTCGTTGCATTGCATAACCATAATGTAATACGGTACTTTAATATAAAATACTGTGTTACCGTTTCGGTTGTCCTCGACATCAGAATGTCTCGTCTTGATATCCGTTCATCTTACTACTTGCTCGTAATTGGACTAGATCCGTCAGAGCTCAAATTCGGCTTTTTCCGCTTCTCAGGCCTTCTCTACTAGATAAACGGCATATCAACAAGAGAGAACCGATCTGGTTCTGCTCGAATTAGTCGTAGCAGGTATTCACGTACTTGTCAGTCAGTTATTAACAGCTAAACACAGCAGTGAGGTTTGGCCTGCTGTAGGACCTACTGGTGCTTGTGGGCTCGTCACTTCGTCGGAATCGTTGGTTACACGCTGTCGTTCCCTTATACCTCCATGCTCTAGTCCAGCTGCGCGAGCCGTTTCTTACCTTTGCCCCTTTATCAGTGGTGCTTTAGCAACAACAGCACCAGCGGCTGCTGGCACCACTGTTGACGATGCCTCCGGTGTGAGTTTGCCTGAAACTGCTCTATTTGATGAGCTCTCGGCCAATAATAGACCGAAAGGCAGAGTCCTGCCAGCGGCAGTATTTGGTCTGCAGTGAGCCACAGATATAGGCTGTGTTGCGGTAGGAACTTAGTATGGCTGTAGCTGAGCAACGCGGGCGCCCCGTGAATCTGAGGAGCCTAAGAGTTGGATGGGGCTACATAAGGTAAGAAGCCAGTGGGTCCAGGTGGGACTCCACCCCAGAACGATACTGCTGCGGCTACAACCAGCGCTGTTGCGGTCTCAACAGTGAGGGGGGATTTTGCGATTTCGGCATCGGCGCGTTGACGCACTAGTCGGCGCGGTTGTGGGGGTAGTGTATTTTAGCCAGGTCTGGCCTTCGTTGGTCCCTACCTACTTCCAAAGACCTCTACTTTCTCCTCTGAGCTTTCTGTTGTCTGACCGATGGCTAGCTATAGCCATCGGGTATCAATAATTAATCAAGCTAACCTTGCTGGTCCTGCTAGCAAAAGGCGATTGACAGGCCAAATTATCGTCCTAGAATGTTAGTCTGGACGCGATCCCTTAAACTAACGCTCGGCGAGGTACCACGAGTGAGCATAGAGCACTAACTGAGGGACGCGGTCATTTAGGTCGCTCTAGATTGTGGATATATCCATATATATACATATATATAATTGAAAGACTTTCGAAATGGCATCGGCTGATCAGAAAAAACCGCTAAGTGACAGACAACATCGGTGCTTACCCACCCGAACTAATGACGCTCGTACATTGACGAGGGCGATGTCAGCTATTGGACAAATGGCAAGGGCAGGTTTGGTAGAACAATACAACGATAGTCTCGATAAGGAGATTCCCACGTTGTTGTCTATGGCACACCGAAGTGGTACGTGTCGTCCCGGTTGAAACTGACTCTGTTATTACGAATTTTCACGAATGCAGCAGGTGGGAGCCACAGACAGCTTTGCCTGGTTCTGTTCAAAGCAACCTGATCGATAGGGATCATTCTGTAATCTTTGAGCAACATACCAGACCAATGTGGCATGGCGCTCAATACACAACACAAGAAACTCTATTTAGCTTTTACAAGCATAGAAATCCTCTATGACATTGATTAATAAGTGACTGGTTGTTGACTATATTAAACTCTTGATTCGTACGACATGACTCGATACAAGGCGATGTAGATAGAACGTGTGAAGAGTGTGGCCAAAGGGACCCAGGAGGGACATTTCTGCTATGGTTTAATAAGCACGTTTCTATATTATTTTAAGGTCACAAAGTTGAAGTGCGCAGTTAGCGACCCCAGGATCGATATGTCTTGTAAATGGATCGGACGACAGAAACGATCTGGTCGACGAAACTTTCAAGCGATTTAACACTGGCAAGAAAAAACATCCTATTATCCTTTCAAGATAGCCCAAGCTCAAACTTGGGTTACAGATCTTAATGGGTACATACAGACAGATCGAGAGAAATACACCGCTGAAAAATTACTCTTTTGACGGCCTGGAAAGAATCTGATACGTTTTTAGGCTGATAGGTGTGGGAGTGTTGTAATCGGCACTCGAATTTATGACATCAACGAAAATTCGGTACCAGTACCATTTTGGAAATTCGAAATTTTATAGTTTGCTTGATAACTTGCTTACTAATCAAGCAAGACGGTGGGATAGTCGAATTCAATGCCATCGTTAGCTCGACAAGCCTTAAAGGTATTTCACTACGACGAAATCGATGACTCGAACTCTCCGCTTATCGGAGAAGTATGACTGTCTGCCAAAATCCGAAATCTGAATCATACGTATCTGAAAACGAGGCTTAGGATAAATATCTGTGCAGACAATATATTTCAACAAACATAAATTGATATCAAAACGTCCTTTATCGAGCTATTAAGACACACCAAGCATTACGCAATACGACCTTGCCTCTCTACACACACGATTTTACTATTTGAAACAGGCGTCAAACTGGTACAAATATCGTTTGAGAGATATATATACATACAAACGTTGAATCTAATTCTCTGATTTTTTTTTGCTTGTTTCCAAATAAATCTGTTTGCAGCAAATGACTACCTATTTGTTTAACCCTAAATTGCCGTTTCTTTCTTCTAGTGAGACGCAATCTCAGTGCTTGATGCCTGTACCTAGGTTGGATTTACCTCTGATACAGCACTGTGAACAAGCACAACTTATTTCTTATTTCTCTCTTATTCTGGTGTATTTATTTCATTTCTTCTGTCCGTGGCTTATATTTCTGTGTAGAACGTTTCCTGCGGTCCTACGTGGGTCACTTACCTGTAAGCTCTTCTGATTTGTGGATCTTACAGCATCATAGTATGGCTACCACTATAAGTCACTACGTTTTGTATTGATAAACGAAAAAGAAGTACCTTACAGATAAGTTACGAGCTTAGTTAATATTTGTCTCTTCTTCCTGCCGGGGCTGGCAGCTGCTCGCTTTCACTGGGTGGGCATTGGAAGCCGGGTGCCCAAAACAAGACTTCGATCGCTGTTTGCTTAGGGCTATTACTGCCGAACTAAATGGACAGCCATCGCTCCAGCCCCACCTTTTCGCACAATTTCCATCTGCCTCGCTAGTTTCTGCCTTCCCACACCACTCCACAGCCCCACTCCCCGCTACAGAGGTTGCTTTCATGTGCTGCATCTCAATGATGACTGACTCAATCCTTCGATTTTTACTCCACTCTTCTGTTTCCGTTCCCGTTGCGAGTCAGCTATTGTTTTCGTTATTATTATCACTCTTATTACTACGTGCGTCAACCAGGAAGCGGCGGGACAAACAGGTAATTAAGGTGCAATTTCCGCTTTGGCCTAACCGAACGAACTTTCTTGAGCTATTTAACCATCGTCGACACCAGTACGCAGAATTGCATCGCTTTTGCATGATGCATTTATCTGGCTGGATGGTGGCCAATTTTTACGCGCATGCCCAATTGCGTCCTGTGTTGTATAGCCTTGCAGTTTCCTAGCGAGGCATAGGGTATCTGCGGCCTTAGACTTAAGAGAGCTTATGACTTCTCAACTTTCCGAGGGGCATTGGGTAGGGGCAGGCGGCATAGCCAGCGTATTACCCAGCTGTGCCGTGCCAACTAATTGGATAATTAGATGGAATTAATTAATAAATTACTTGTAATAATAAAATTATTATATACAAAAAAAGGCACTTCTTCTAAATATTATTGATATCGCGTGTTTTATAGACACATTAGATAAGCACGATAAATCATTTTCCCAATGATGCTCTATGAGTAAATAGATAATAAAGTCGGAGATATATCAGCTAAACCGGTTAACAATTTTCCAATGATTATATCTTACTTGTCAAATGCCGCACGACAAAATCGATCGCAGGTTATATGATTATGACTGTTTGTTACTTGTGTTATTACATTTTTCGAATAACATCATCGTATATGTTGAAAAAAATTGAGGGAAATAGAATTCCAGTAGGGGAACACTCAAGTTCTAATTTGAAGTTTATTTACGTACTCAAACAAAACGCTGTTTAATAGAATAGTATGTCAATTACCATAGCCTTTCCTTTTCCCTTTCCTTGCTCCTACTATCCTTTTTATCTTATCTAAATACATGCATTTCTGGTCATGCTAATTAATGATGTATGGTATAGGAATCTACTTTAACACTACGGTACATATTATCAACCACTGCCAAACTCACCTGCACACAGCTATCTTTAAGCGAAGGAGAAAAATGAGGCTATCTTAGCTACCCGATTACGTCATAAATCACCTGTTGAAAGGTCGATATAACGACAGACGCCTCCTATGTTTAGTCCTTCCCACTCCCCCTCCACCGACGCCCTCGGGAGTTACCACTTTATAGATGGACGCCCAGGCTTTGATGGCCAAAAAGAAACTGTTGTGCTACGGAGCGCAGTTGCCAGTCACTTGGAACAAAGTTTGTGGTCTTTGAACCCATGTCAATATCTTTATTCGCCAGGGATTACCCGTGGCAGATTATTTGCTTCTCTCGAAGTAGCAAAAATAAATCGGAATCATCACCTACTCGAACAGTAAAACAACGGGGGAATATAACGGAACCTATATTTGCTATATCACAGCAAGATCGACAGTACTTGGCCGATAAAATAATCCTTTTAGGCTCCATGTTATCTGACATACTAACTTACATAATAGAGGCCAATTTCAAAAGCACCGGACAAAACAACATTAATTCCTAACACAAGTTATACTATTGAATAGAAGCATTTAAATGCGAACCGAAAAAAATTCCTATACAAGTGCTAGCTGCAAGCGGTCCCTCGGTATCTATTTCCCAATTGTCAATTGGAGGTAACTAGGAAGATACGACTTTGGAAACGATAGAAGGAATATTGGCCTACAACAACGCTGATATGCGTTTTGATTGGCAGATCCTAAGCCAGGCATACGCTTTCCCGACTCGTTTAAAATAAATATTAAATGTAACCTAGTTGTTTTACGAAAGTGTACGTTTCTTCGTTCTCTCTTTTACTACTTATATAGACCTAAGTACTAGCAGTCTTTATTTCTTCAAAGCGATTTATTGCAATACCAAAATTCATTGAACTCCTTTTGTGACGCGCACGGTTATATTCAGGCGGACCGCCTGTAATAGCAGTACCCTGTCGAGTCACTTAATTAAAACTGCCCTGTCGGCTTAGCTCAATCGCCTAGCTGTCATCATGGTCGGGCCGGTGACAGCAGCAGCGGCGATAGCAGCGTCAGGGACAGCAACCCTCGGATCGACTCAGACGGTCAGAACTGAGTAATCCCTTTGACGACATAACGACGGGTAACGAAAACGGTTATTGCCCTTGTATGCTATTTAGTAAGTGATCTCTCTAGCAGGCGTAAGGAGTTACCAAACTCTTTAGCATCGAGTAATGTTAGTGTAGTAATTGCTTCCCTTCGATATCCCTCTACTTTGTGGGCACTCCAAACTACTGTAGTCTGCCGGTCGCCGTGCTGCTGGCACTGTCAACGGTTTCAAACAGGCCGCTTCGCTTCAAACGAAAATTTCTACTGGACCGAACTCTTCGATGCATACAAGACTGCTACAGTTCGTCCTGGTCCTTCGACGCGAGCCTGGTGACGCCGTCTTGCCTCGTGACATGTCTTACCGCCGACGTCGCCTTTAAACTTAGACAGAACATCGCAAGCAGAAGACGCGCTCGAAAAAGTAAACGTGACAGGAGTTGACAGCTTGAGAAACAATGGTTTACACGAACGGCACAGCGTGAGTATGTGTTACCGGTGCTGAGAAGCTGTTAAGAGCGCGGCTGCGTTCGAAGCGAATGAATTGGTGCGGAAAAGCTTTGTTCTGTATGATACATATTATACAATAAAGGACAATAAGACATGGCATAAGCTGCAACATATAAAAGGCTTTTCTTTATGGTTATCCACTTACACAGCAGATTATGACGTTCATTAACCCCTCTACGTTGTGAATTTTACCCGTAACCTTTAGTTTACGTTTCTTGATATGCTGAGCGTTCGTCGGTCATGGGCATCGTACGGAAATGCAGACAGAGACTCGAGGAGTCCTCATAAGCTTGTAGTTAAGCAGAATTAGCCCAATGTTTATTTTAGTGACGCAATCAGATGTGCACCTGTGCTCTACGATATTAATGTACACTTATTATTATTATGGATGGGTAAGTTTTGGAAGTTTAAGTTCATCGTAACCAGTTTAGTAACATAACCTTGTGGCCTCAATGTCTAACAATGGTAGCAAACAACGATAGGGCATTTCATAGCAATGAAAGCCAATAAACTAGATGAAGTGGTATAGTCGACAGGCCATGGCAAATATCCGCCTGTCATCTCATATTAAAAATAAATGCCCGAAAAGATCCGACTAGTCTCTGCTCTTTCTACTTGTTCGTGTTTATAATCTACATTACTTTTCCTCGTAGCACTTCGAATCATCCGTAGCCGATTGGTCAGATAAACTTAGTTCGTTTAAAACAGTGCGTTCGTTAACATTTCTTTGGCTAGGATCGGAATTGATCAGAAAAGTTGATTTTTGTGTAGTAGATAAGCGCTAGGTAGATCAGATAAGGAAAGGGACATTTTCACCGTCCAAGAATCTTAGCAAGCTGAAGTTAGGCTCTTGGACAACGAACGAACGACTAATCCGTCGAGAAATCATCCCTCTTCGCTTCATGAGCTCAAATTGACGGCGAACTTCGCCATAACTATTCGCTTATAGCATAGCTAAATCTCCTGCGGGTTCTTCTGCGTGCGCATGCTCGTTACAGAATGGCTTGATGGGATTGACAACCTCATCAACCATACATACTATAAGCAAATCGTTGATTTTCACATACTTAACACATACTTAAAAAAAAAAAAAAAAAAAACAAACTTAACAAACTTAAGCGCCACCTTACGAAAATATAATAATACGTTGCCGAAGTAGCGCTCTTTGATTTCGACGAATAGAAAAATAGAGACACACAATTTTAATTGGGTACTGCTTTTAATATCTTCGTTTATAAGATAGAAATTGGGCTATACTTGTATAAAACTCATATTCATACAACGTCCTACACGATTACAGGAAATACTTCCGTTTCTGGGCTGTAAGGAGCATACTGTAAACGCATAATATATTAAATGGATCTAATTTTTCCCGACGTGATTTTTGTATAATTTTTATATACTAATTGAGCGCTTGTACAGAGCATCTGTTTATTTATACGTGAAATACTCAGTTAGCGTGCAAGCGTATACACAGAATGTTACGTACATCTCAGAACGGTGTTCTACGGTAGAGCCATTAGCTTAGATTACTAGATACACTTGTTATTACCATTATAGCCTTTATATCCCGTTAGTAACTGGCTTACCAGAACAAATTTTAGTCAGACAAAAAATCATCAATCAAGATACCGTGATCACACGGTGTCCGGTTCGGCGATTCAGCTAGCGACACCACCGTATGTTGACCCTGTCGTGAAGCGAGAACTGATTGGCAGTCCTGTTTACTAGCCAAGAAGAATATGGTGGGCTGCGTTAGCACATGTTTTTTTGACGCCAATAAATGACACACAGGCCAACGATGGCAGACTGGCTACCTAACCGTGAGATCCTTTATCACTGTGCTCAAGTTGTTCCTAGTCAGTGTTCCACACATACACACACGCACAAATCTTGTTTATATGTACTGTTCGTATTGTTTGGACTTTTTCTTTATGACCCTTAGCTGAGAGTATAAGCACGACACGAAATAGAGTGATCCTTAGCTTTTTCCCACAAGATGTGCCTCGAAAGTGAAGCTGTTCACCCATAGAATGTTCGTTCCCGGTGCGGTCTTCGATTTGTCCTTCCTCTTCCCCACTAACGCCTTCTCAATGACTTTCCTTTGAGCAGTGCTTGTGGCTGGTTATAAAATAGAAGCAGACTAACTGCCTGCTATAACTGTGGCTGTCCCCATTCGTGTGTCCAAGCATCAGGGTGTGCATTTTTGAGACCCAACTAGGCAACCAACCACGCCCCAATAATTGATCCCGCAAATATCAGCACTAGTACTCTGATGACAGCAACGGCTGGCGATCGTCAGGACCTGCGCGATATCGGCACGCGATGTCGTGGAATAACGGAAACGCGGAGAAGCAAAGACTCAGAGGAGAAATGAATTCGAAGGATCACGACAGGAGTTAATTGGAGGTTAGCCTCTCACAGCAATGCGCAATGTTACTGTGATAGAAACGGTGACTCGCTCTGGTCTGACCGCTTAGCAGTTCCATTGGGCCGTCGAAAAACGACCGGGAGCTTTACAGTAGATAAATGGCCACGGACGGGAAAAGGAAAGGTCGCAGCTATCGTGCAAGAGCAACAGAAATTGATACGTGGGGGGTGGCCTTCGACTGTGTCTACTCATGCGTCGACTGGCCAGTTGTTGACGAAATTCTATACATAGCATAGCACAAATATTTGGACAAAGAAAGACGGAATGCCAATGTAATTTTTGTGATAATTTGGGTCTCAGACAAGCTGGCATTTGAGCAATTCTAGAACTCAGCGTGTAGAGGAACGACGGGTGCGAGCTTGCTGATAGGGATCAGTAGTGGAAGTAGTTTGTTCGTTGATATGACGGTGTTTGCTAGGTACGTCCATATATGTTATAGATTATACAATAATGCCAGATGAGCAAACGGTGAGTGCAAACTTCTCAGATAGAAAATAGCATTGGAGCCGCGGCAACCAAAATACCAGATTTACCATACTAGCAGACGAAAATACTATATTCAGCCAACTCTGAGGTTTATAGAGATCAATGATTATTTCGAAAAATTATTACTAATTAAATGAAGGTGACTGACAAATCATTATTATAGCCTCAACACATTAATATATACATGATCAGCAAATTGGCACTGCGAATAACATTAATATAATTATCGATTGTGTTCGTTGCTACAGCAACCCAATGATTCATTTCAGAATTATGTCAAACAATTTTTGCTAAGGCGCTAGGTAACGTATAACATCTAGACGCAGCTATCAACAAACCACTTAGGCTATTTTATTCTCGAGAATAAGCACGACTCCTAGACCAGGCGGTAACAGTGTTTTTCTAAAAACACCTACGAATGCTACGGAATAGCAAATGCTGTTCTTCGGCCGAGGTGATTACACAACTAAATCGTCTTAATCTTAACTTTTAAAATGCCTAGAAGCGAAGCGACCTTCTTGACAAAATCGAAAGAACAAGCAAGAGCAGAGATGGCAGCTTTTTGCCACCGTGCTTGGATGGCTGATTCACCGAGTGCCTCGCATCCAGATCTCGTCTTGTTCTTTCTTTTTCGCGGTGCTGATGTTTCGGCGTGGTCGTATCCAAAAGATATTCGTGTACACCCCGCATTGTAGGATATACGTCGGAAAACATCGTGTATAATCTTGCCTTCTCATAGCTCACTCTCACTAGTCAAGATGCAGTGAAACAGGAGCTCTTTTTGAAAAGCATTTTCTACCAGGGCCGTTCATCGGTAGTGGATACCTCAGAAGACTTGCCACTTTCCGTCACAGAATTTCGTCTGCACTCTCCGTCTCTTTCCCACTCTCTAAACGAGGAACCTTTACCACCTTGAGTTCAACCATCATCACGAGTGGCCGTACTGGCTACGAATATTATGCCTATTAACTCAAGTGGCCATCACGTTCAAATGGCGCCGTTCAAGGCAACGTTTAACCCCGCTCCATTCTCCGCCAGCCCTACCTCTGTTCAAGGGCCTTCCCGCTGCCTGGTCCGTGAACGCAGCCGTCCTTTGAGACCGTTAGAGTTCACTGCGGAAAGAAACTACCTACTAGGTATAATGGCTGTATGGACGCGTGCATTCTCAAGAACAGGAGTGCAGTTTCCTGATCTAATGAACACAAGACGTCTCCTTATTTTCCCAAGATTAGCCCTCATCTCGTCTTTTCACCTAGTCTTTTTTCGGCGAGGAGGAGAATTGGGAACACTGCGCCTGCACTTACGCCGTCGCCCGAAAATAATACACTTAGCTGAATAATTGCTACGCACTACACGATAATGTGATACTTGTGAACCTGCTGCTGTTTAAAGCGGTTGTCTCAGCAGCAGGTCTAAACAGGTCAAATTGAGAAAAAAACCAAACCGGAAAATCAGGATAAAGCGAAAAAGAAAAATTTAGGGAGAGACGGCTAAAGAATGCGAGGAAATTGATATCGTGAGGATCTAGTAGGATATATGGGCCCTCGAACTCGAATTGCTTCAGGGTGAAGGCAACACGCGTTTTGGGGTTCACCGTCTAACAGCATGTTGAGACTAGCAAATACAATTTCTCCTCTGGTGATTTGCATTTTGTCGCCTAGACGTAACGTAAAGGAAGCAGGTTTAAGGTAGAGCTTTCAATAGGGAGCCATCGCCATCGTGTATATGAGACTATGTCTGGCAACGACGAATTCCGTTTTCTGACGCGCAGTGCCGCATCGGAATGAAATGGAAAAAAACGTGCTGTTTGCTCCTCTGAGGATCCTTTAAACGGTAGTAACGCTTGCATAATGTGCTCGCTTTTCGCGTGTTTAGAAGAGGTCTGTATGAAATGGTCTATTCGAGAAGCCTCGCCAAGACCAGAAATTAGAATAGAAAGTTCAATTTGGCTAAACGGATTTCAACTGCATACAGTTACCTCAATTTGTAGTTTAAGTCATGCCCGTCTTCACGTATCGCGCCTGGTCAATTAAGATAATTTTTTCCTTCATTCTATTTTATAAAACAAACAAATTCTACTATTGATAGATATGTAGCAAACTGTCGTGACGAAAAACATTTTCATTTCGAGACGGTAACAAGTTTTGTCACAGGCCACATTTGATTTCCGTCCTGAAGGCACCAAAAAGGTTTAATTGCGTCACTCTTTCTGCAGATGCTGACAACATCGTTGTCCAAGTTATTAATTTATTATCAAATTTAGCGTATTAAATGTGATATGGCTAATGAAAGGATAGCTTAAGACAAAAAAAAAACAGCCGGGGGTGACAGTTTCTATTTTTTGCTGTATCGTTCTTTGCATTGCACTGCGTACCTACCTGGTTTTTCCAGCCTTGGATAACATCTGCACACGAACCTCCACACGTAGCGTAAGGGAAGCCCTAACAGCCTAGAATCACCCAATTCTTAGAATCAGCTGTCGCAAGAGAACGTGAACATATATGTAGGCTCAGGCGTTTGACATAGTTGACACAAACAACTACAGATTGTTTCTGCCGCTTAACTGTTTACTGAAAACTAAAACTATTTACTTCGTTTGTTGTCTCACAAGAACCGACGCAAAAGCTGATCAATCTTGTTTATTATCATTATTACCCGCCAGTTGATATCGACCTCTGCTTACGCCGCGTAGTAACCCATGTGAGGTATTGCTACATTGGCGTTGTGGGCCTCGTAAGGCTCCCAATCTTTGACTGCGCCGTAGAGTGCATTGATGATATGCGGTTCACCAATGCTCAGGCCCAAACTAGCCGCTAATGCCATTGTAAAAAATGCTATCCATGCCTTTCGGCCTCCACCGGACAACACGTCGGGCCGTCCTGCGCTCGCATGGGGAAAGGCTGTGGGACAGCCATTATACTGGTACATGTGGCCATTGTACGGTCCTGAATAATGGCCGGATAGATGAGCGGTCTGGTTTGTGGAGCCAGCGGACTGGCGATGTCGGCAACAGTTGAATGCTGGAGAAGGATACATGATTCCGCTAGATAAGTGCCCGTAATTTCTCACAGGTGATCTGTAGAGCGTGCTGTCTCAGAGTAATTTTGCTTCTATTTCCCTTGTAACCAGTAGCCACTTGAAACTAGCTCAGATATGATCAATTGAATTTGATCAGGCGTATCGTTATCTTCGAGCTCTAAACAACGCGGCATACTCGCCGACGAAATATTGTTATAGTTTAGGATATTCATAATTGTTAGAACTAGCGCTGTCATAAGACCTTACGTATACACTGTTTTTTTTGTTTTTTCTTTTTTTTTTAACAGACTTAAGTAAAGTTTTTTATGTACGATCGGACGTTTTCAGAACAAGGCGTATTTCGTTTGGACCGAATGTGAGGCTCAGTCCCGACAGATATGCTTCGTTTTGCCGAGACCTACTCGAGACGAACTAATTCTTAACTCGTCACATATACACACCTAGAAAACCGAGGTTTTATTTCATTACCATACTCAACCCAATTGTTCATCTCGTTTAGGTTTACGCACATTGAAATTAGCTCGACGGTAATCACTTGCGACTAGTCAAACATACAAATAGGTAGGAATAGAAACTTGCGCCTCGGATCCAGTTGCCCCATATTACTGGGTGCCAGAGCGCGCACCTTACGGTGTTTTTTTTTTTATAACGACCAGAACGATTTCAAGACTGAACGTGTTCAGACACTCGGCAGCTGGCCAATAAAAATGTTTTACTTATTAACCGTGTCATAACGATTTGCCTCGTGTTGCGCCATCTTGACGGTTTGATTTTGTTTAGTTTATATATTATAAAATACCATAGAGATAACTTTTTCGTCCACATTAGTAATAAGGAACTCCTTACACGGGCTCCGTACTACATGGTACTCGTGGGTTTTACAAATAAATTACAAATGACTGTTTAAGGTTTAATGTACAGGAGGGGTCATCGGACAAGTTGACTGTACACTTGAATATTTTACGACATTGCTAATTTCTAAAATTGATTGTTCTGATTCAGGTGTGTCCTGAACGTGGGGCCTCGAATGCTAAACTTTGAAGTGCAGTTGTTCAAAGTAAAATCGGTTAGGAAGTGAGCTTCGGTACTTGAACAAATATGAATTGCTTAACGCGTTATAGTTGGATGTAGACGAAAATTGGTCTATACAGACATTTTTTAGGCTATGCTCGTACATAATTAAACTCTTTATATCTCTAGTCTGCTATCATCCATGACAATATATCCTCGTTTGTTTCCTGCTGCATCCAGAAACGAAATATTGCTTGATTCTGCTATGTAACTTTTTCTACGGCTGGCATATCGGGAAAAGGCGCGTGGTAGTTCAGTTGAAAGCGCTGGAACGAACTAGCGCCCTTGGGTTCCCAAGTGACACGGAATGGCTGACACTTCGGTAACTTCTTTCGACTTCATCTGCACTCTCTTCCGAAAAAGCCCGCGATAATTCGCTTCGTATAGCTGCCACATAGACTCTCATTCCGTTCAGCTCGTTAGGCACTTGCGGACGTGCACGCTGCGTAAGCTTCCTTTCCCGCAGCGTGGTCGACGGTTAAGTAACGCTTGTACCTTCGTAGGCATAAAAGTTGCGCTTTTTGAAGGTCTTTTATTCTACATAGAGTACTCAGACGCTGTACGTTCACCGAATCAAGCTACAAAGTGAACGCCAGCCCAGTTAGAGTCTTCTTCGATCCACAGTCCATATGTGCTACACCTCCAATCGATGCACCAAAAGAAAACTAAAAATGCAAAATTAGTTTCTTTCTTTAAATGAACCGCCAGCTTCATGATGAATGACCGCAGTTTTTGTTCGCTTCGCAAACATGTCAATGATTGTCTTCTCTTCCCCACGTGTTTATAGCAACCCTGCAGGTTGAACTGCTGGGTCGGAGAGACCTCGGGGGAAGCGATTTGCTTTCATGCAAATTTTTCCGCCATCCGTAAGATCTCTCCGTGTAATAATAGGAAGAATGAGCTTCGGCAGTGAAGGACGGATGGTGACAACCCATACGCGTCCGTTGTTCGGCTAACGCAATGTGCAAGCTGCCATAGAGCCTTACATAGAGTTTCAGGTCTCTGTAAGCCTTCCCGGTGATTTGGGTGCCTGAAGCTAGGCCGTGATTGTGATAGATAGAGCAAAACAGAGGAGAGGTATCGGAAAAGTGACACAAATGTATCGACATCTATAGCCGTTACGGAGGCAGTTATTACTTATTCTGTTGAGACTGTATTTGTTTTTACTCGATTATAAGATCTGCATTCGTTCTACTGTCCATAAATTTGATAGCATACACCCATGTTGTGTAGGGCTCAGTTAAAAAGTTCTTGAATTTAATAATGCTGTTATGATATTAAAAAAAAAAACGAGTCAACACAACGTACTACAGATAGTAGTAATTTAACAAATGAAGAGCCGTAAAAACGTCGAAGTTTTATTGAGGACTAAAAGTACACGTGTGCATTTAGTTCATGTTACATGCCAAAAATACTACAGCATAACTTTTTTAAGTGTGTTTGCTTTGAAAACTTTGCGAATCTATATAGATAGGAGCATGATAATTAACGTAGTATAGTGTGAAGTAATTGTTCGCGCAGTATTGAAACGTTCTTTGGCTAAGTATCTATTTACGTCCCGACAGCGTTTTTCTCAGCATCTTTTATTTTCTTTGCCTTCGTTTGTACACATATATATTTTTTCTTGTTCGTGTAGAAATACTGACATTGCTCACATGACCAAGTAGGCTCAGGCCAGTTCGGTTGCTATTGGTTTCAAAGCGTCCTTTTCTTCTCCAGTGGGGACTAAAGATGCGGTGGATGCTGAGGACGGTAGGTGCGATGCAAAAAATGCCTTCAGGCGATGAAGCCCGCTTGTTTTGGGCGAGAGAGCGAAAAAACGGCGAAGTGAGACGAGAATATGGACGAGAAAAATACGTAAGACAAGTGACCACAAGTAAGAGCAGGTTTTCTCGTCGAAGACTAACTGCAATAAGAGCTACCTCCGGTGAAAGCGACAACTCTGCTTAGCGAAGACTGTGCCCCCTTCTACTTCAGGACTTAAGTTCTCAACGCCGTCGTCCATAAGCAGGACCATTGTCATTGAGCGTCCAACAAAAGAATCGATAAGGCATTATTATCAGCGACTACCCAACGAAGGCACTGCACCCTCGTCCACTAGTGAATCTAGCCAGCGAACCGGTTTGTTCACAAGGCCAGTGCTTGTCTTATCTCGTCTTGAACGTGTGCAAAGGGACGAGCCTGATGAGTACACTCGCTACGGACGCCTTTTTGTGCCTCGCTGCTGCTTGCACACGGTGGTACGTCGTTGCTAGTCGCTCCGCTAACATTAAACCAAGCAAAGCACCGCAACACCGGAATAAATGAGCACCTTACTCATATCCGGCCTCAGCTCGCGCAAATGCCAAGTCGCCCTTAAGGACCACTCCGGTTCCTCTGACCACGTCAATATGGAACAGTTTTTTTTCACTTCTCTGCCGCCTGGTGTCTCCCTGTTTCCCTCCCATTCCTTTAGTCAGCTTCTCGTGTGACTGTTTTTTAGCCTTCAAAGATCCCAGGATGCCTTCTATCCTATTATGTGTATCGTACAGTTCGCTCCATCCGTCGTGACCGTGTTCGCTTGACCCAGTCCTCTTTTGCACCCCCCATCCGAAGCCCTATTCTCCCGTCTGGATATAAGCTCTGGTGAATCCGCCTCCCATCGTCACTAACTGGCTAGTCCATACAAAATGCCATGCGAAGTTAGTCGCGAACTTTTCACTGGCGGCCTCGGACCGGACATCCAGTTCCCCTCTTTTGGATTATCTCTTGATGGTGGTTACGGCGGCAGCGGCTACCACGAACGCGACAGTACCGCCTTATAGTTCTAGTGGAGCTGTCAAAGGGAAGAAGCAGAGGCGGCATTAACACATCCTGACACTCATTCTCACATTCGCCCAGGAAAGAAAAGTCTTGAACGGCGTATATAGATGGAGATGGCGCGCGTCGAACGTCAGCGTGCGGACAACGCTTAATGACTTTTTACTGCTCAGGAGTGTAAGACATGTAGAACAAGGTCCTGCGGAGGCTAGTCGTCGCTGTATACGCTGCTTCCAATGACTAACTGGCAAAGCTAAACGAGAGTCTGGGTAACCGCTCAATGCCGGGGCTTGATTTCTTTGTAAAACAATGCATCTTGCTTTGAAAAGACGTATAAGCCCTGATGGGTTCGCTGTTATCAACATATCTATGGACGGTTATGGCCGACACTGACTCAGAGTATCATCGGGCACCAAGTTGCAGCTTTTTTTGTTGTTCACTCGTCGCCAGGCAGATTCTAATAACTAGCATCTGGCATACTTACGTGCCTAGATACTTGGCCCACAAAGTTGATTTCGGACAACTTTCGAGCACATTATATAGTGTGAAATTATTCTACATGTACGATGAAGGAGTACACGATTATGAAATCAATTAACTAATCTCTTTTGGCCATTTGGGCCTTCTAGTGTGTACATCTAAATAAACCATAATAAATACTCGAATTGTTCAGCAGTGAGATTGCTGCTTGTGTGACAGATTGCGCCAATATGATGTTTAAACAGAAACATGCTATGAGCTAAACGACATAGATGTAAAGCACCGGTTACACTTTTACCACTTACGCTTTTTGTGTTTTACGTTCGACATTTAAGCCTTTTAACGCGAAGCGAAGTGCGTTTACGTGATTCAAACTTACGCCACTACGTTACGTGTTGTCCTTTTCCGTTGGAAACCCTCGCCGTTTAAGGCCAGTGTGCTCAATGATGTTGTTTTATTATGGTTGCTTAAAAAGATTCATTCTTTATTCAGATCCTTAACCGAAAGACGACAAGACTTGTAATCTGATTAGCAGAGCAGGAATTCTTTCCACGTTACTATTAAAGCATCCGGTTAGATCCTTGTGTATAATAATGTATGGATACACTATTTTATCTTAAAGTAATACAAGTTCTACGAGCGACGTATCGCTGCCTGAACAAGATGCACGTAAATGCCGCTCCCGTTGGCCTGCACGCATCTCGACTCCGCATCATCCTGAGCCACGAACCTCATCTGAATGTAAATAAATGCATGTGCGTTGAGAATATTATGCCTGCTGATAGACTTCGAAAGAGCGTCGTAGCCAGGGGATACGGGTGCGAATGCGCGAGAGCGGTAGGTTAGGAGCCAAGCTAAAGCCCGAATCCAGGAAGTTCAGGGAGCATAGCGAATTTTAGGAGAGGATCTTATGTTAGAAGTTCGCAAGCAGTGGCGGCAGCCGTCGTCGGTGTCGGCTCCCAAGACTGCTCTCGGCTCAATTCGGGGCCGCCAGCCCAGGGTGTCATCTGGAGGGCCACTTTAAAACGCATTACGGGTCGCTCGACTGCTATCGAATAGCGGGTGGTAACAAACGGGCATCCGCTTCGAGGCAACGGTTTCTGCCAGAGGCAACTTCTCCTCGCAGGCGCGATATTCTCACCAATGGGACGGCCGCTATAACGGTGTCTCCAGCGTTTCATGTAGGACGTGGCGGCCACTTCAGCGGTAGAACAGCCTGGCCCCCAACTGACCCCCCTCCGAGTACTGGTCAATCTGTTAGCGGAAGTCAAGCCGCTTAGGGTGATGAGTGATGATCTGTGAGTTTCGCTAGTCCCGGCGCCCTGCGGGTAGCCATCAGCCTCGAGTCCCTATCCTGTCTCAATACTTCAAAGCGTCTGCGCCCTCTGACTTATTCAGTCACCTTCATTTACGTCGGTTCCACACGACCGGTGTTGGGTACAGCAGGGAAGGCAGTTAATGGCGAAGTTATGGCAAATTTTACATTGAAATGCTTCTCTACATGGACTTCTGTAGAGGTTACGGAAAGTTATGGAGTCCAAAGTTCTCGTTATTGGGCACGGGGCTGACTTAAATTGCTGCCTTGTTAGTTTAGCAGAAAAAATCTCCAGCAATTCAAGTGTACTGAAAAAACATAGTTGATTAAGCAAATTCAGTGGTTGTACTACGTTAGGGTGCGATCGGTCTATGAAGATTGCCTGTAGAAGGAAGATGATTTCCTTCACGTGAGAAGCGATTTGCTTTCTTCCTTGTGTTGTTTGCAACTGGCTGAAGAACAACAGACTATGCGTGGATCTAATCAAATTATAAGACGAACACACTAAGCAGCCGCTTTCCTTCATTGAAAATACTTTTGAAACTAAAAGAATCACTCTATCTCTGTAATTTACGGTAAAACTATTTCATGTCCTACTGAAATTTAAAAAAAATTATTAGGAGCAAATGGAAAACTGGCGAAAACAAGCTCCGTCTCGTGCCGAAGAAGGCCAACCGTTTGAACCTGTGTTTCACTTTGAGACATATATTTATTTGTCGTTGAAGAATCCTAGATTCTTTGAGCAACGAAAGTACCTATTACGATCAAAAATATAATAGGAAAATATTACGTTCATGTTTTAAATAAGAACGTTTAATTTTTCTTATTATTACTAAGATTAGTATTGTTTCTACCGCAATGATCGTAGGTACACCGTGCTCGTTTGAGCACTTGATGAATTCTGCGCGTGAGCCATTCATTGGCGGTGCCCTAGATTGAACACAAAATTTGCACGTTTCTCCTCAGTAGAGCTAATCATTTTGATCTGACACGGTGATGTTGATGGAGTTAAGATGCTCCGTCAGATCTATATGAGGTAAGTGGGTGTGGCGAGTCTGCTCCCGGTCAGTGGCAGTGTAAAGAACGTCTTTCAGTTCCCAAGGCACCGAATGTTCATCGTGTGGTTTCCTGCGTAGCTTCCCTAAAAATTACCGCCCGCATGCCCGTCAGTGCGATCCCGTTGCATGGAGATGATCTTCTTGCCCCAGTTGAAAATAGTACAGCGCGCCTTAGCCCATAACGGCCCACTACACCGCACTTCAGTGGAGTGGTCTATCTGGGGAGGCATACCCATTCATCCCGCGCCACTTCTTGTGGGCTGTTTGAAGTCCACTTCTGGCAGAAGTCAACATCGTTTTCCTTATGACGTTGTACATACATGGATGTTCGTACATTTTGGAGTGCGCGAGACGCATTCACCGGCACGATAGACATTCGAGGCTATTGACAAACTAACTGGGCTGGATACTTGTCGTCGCGTGAGCGTAAGGTTGAGTCGAAGTGTTTTAGACAACCCAATTGACTGATCGTCGTATTTATGTACGTCAGGGTATTTAGCGTGTTATTCGGTGTTCGGCGATGTTCATTGTGGAATATTGTAATCTCGGTAAGGGTTAAACGTTTGAAATTTAAATGCCGATATTTAAGCCGTCGCTGGAGAGGGTCCGGGTAACGATGATGATACTCGGCTAATTTGGCTCAGGAATTTTATTCACGTTATTAATTAACTAAGTCATAATAGTTATTTATCAATGCTGTTCACAAACTACCTTTGACCGAAGCAGCTGCAGTTATGTTACCCGTTCGTAATCATCTATTAATTAAAAGTATAAAGAAATCTTCACCTCGTCACAGGTCGCCTGTCGGTCAACTGCTGCAGGTCTCAGCCTAGGGATAGGTACATTGAATCGTCTAATACATACGCCGTTCAAGACATATAAACAAATAAGCGTTTATATATGTATCTCCCCGTTTATATATGTGTATATGTAATTCGTGCTACTTTTTGCCAACACAAGTCCATACGACCTGGTCGCTTTGGGTGGACGATTATCGCGGAAATGGTTCATCGGAGATAATCTTCTTCACACTAAAATATCCGAAACGTTCCCAAAGACTCTAATATAAAATTGATTTTTATATAGTTTTTGCAATTGAACAGTTGCAAATAGCTAAAAATATATAGTTTCACAAGCCCTTCATAACATGACTAAGTAATCAATGCAGAGGTTAGTAGTAAGTGATATTGTATTTCTGCGACAAGATAAACAGTAGCTTACGGCACGATTGTATAGTTTAATTCCCTACGGCCAGCTAGAGATTGTTTGTGTGAAGAGACTTCGGGATTACTCGATTCAAATAGACATCCTGTTGTATGCTGCATTAGGATGCAATGATGCTTGATACTACAGAAGTACTGAACTACCCTGGAGATCGCGAACGCAAGATTTCGGATCGACACTACTCTGTTGAGTGGATTCACAAAAAAAAACGTCCCCTTACGTACAGATCTGCATACCTTCTGTATTTTCTGTCATAATTTCGAACGTTGGCGCCCATTATTGCTTAGTACATGTCATATTCTAAAACGCGCAATTCGATGTGTGTGTGAAATGTGAATGCTTTATTTTTTTGCACGTATTTGTGTTTTTTTTCAACACAGATTCCGTTATTTCATGCTTTTGTACGTTTCGAAAGTAGTTAAATCTGTATGCGCATAGGGATCGGCTTAATATAGGATTATAAATAAACGGCTTTTATAGCTCTTCATAGGGACCAGGTTCTATTAGCCATTAATTTCTCTCTTAATATGAATGGTGGCTATCGATCTCTATTGTTTCCTGGATGTTATTTCCCGTTTGTCTCTATTGACTATCTGTTCTCACTTCGGCACAGTTCGTAGTAGCAAATTCTCTCTAGTGTGACTGGAGACGTCTGTGACTGTCAACGCTTCATATTACATAAAAACTACAAGCTATTCAGGCATAAAATTAAGTCAACCAACATGCCTGCGCACATAAAAAAATATCTATCAGTTTACCTAGTTCGCCTGTTGCTACTTGCTGTAAAAGGGCATTCGTGCCCTGATGGCTAGAGATGAGCAAGCAACGGCGTCAGCTAACGGGGGAGGCGTCTCTAGGTGCTCCCTTAGGTTTGGCTCCTGTACCTCGGAGCTCGTCCTTCCGCTGCCGTGCGTAGAACTGTGGTTCGTTTCGCCGAGGTTCGGACGTAGTCCCTCACCGAACTCACACTTCCCTTGACAGGGCGGAGCCACTATGGACCATAGACTTCGTAGCAGGTACAGTAAGCCTAACGGTATCGACGGGAGTACCGACAGCCTTCCTACAGCTGAAAGAAAACTTAGGAGAATAATACGAACATTGAGTCAATGGTGAGTGCGCATAAAGTTATGGGCAATACCAACACAACGGTCCCTATCAGGGACCTTTGATGATGTGAAATAGCCTGTTTCGTAGGGACTGATTGGAAGATTGCTAAACGTTAACGATTCGCTGTAATGAAAAAGCCAATATTTATAATATACCTTCCTAAAACCGAATGCGAGCCAATTACACTGACCCGGTATTGGGATTATCCCTATCACTAATCAGTTGCGGTCAGTTCGCTTTTTAGTTTCTATAAATTCATTGCATTGTTCGAGTTAGGCAACTATTTTGTTGGAATATCTTATTATCTTGCTCGATAATTTTTTGATAGTTCTATGGTATTGCTTTAACACTTTTGTTTCCTTTAATTGATTGTTCGGCTACATAAATTTCCGCTGCTGTAACACTGTCTGTAGGTGTCTCATGTTCGTTATCTTGCGCCCTATTGCGGTTAACGGTCCGGGTTATCTACTGCGCTATCTCATCATAAAGCTAATCGTAACTTTCTTTATGAATACTGAGGTACTGAAGAAGCCAAACAAGTAGATAATACAAAGATATATTGTTCTGCTCTGTAGTAGACATTGAAAAAAATGTATTAGTTTTTAAAAAACCCAATTTTATGTCTGCAACGCAGGTCTCGAAAGACTAAGCGACTTTTACACTCAGCTGCTTCACAAGTTCTCAAGCGTTATCGAGAACACTATATGAACAAATAATTTGCCCCTGTTACATTCGAATTGATTTAAAAAAAATTTGTTAAAAACTCTTTTCTAGGTCGTGCCGTTTTAATTCTAGGATTTTTGCTCGACAAGCGAAAATTGTACGCAAAAAAATTACGAAAATGCCGTTCATTTTTCACCCCTCAGGACAGACTTCAGTTTGGCCCTTTGTCACACAAAAATAATTTGGTCTTTATCAAAGTCTATGTTATAGAGATATGTAATTTCATTTCTTGCTGGAAGCCAGCCAGCTATCTAATAGAACTGTGCCTGACGGCGATACTGGACCTAAAGCTCGAGATAGGGGGTAAAATACTTTACACTATGTAGGTGAATTCGTACCCAAAGCTAGACAGATTCATTTAGATAACTACGGACAAAGTAAATCAACTAACAAAGTTAGCCTATGATTATTGACTACGATAATCCTTTGGCCGGTACACACTTATTTAACACTACAATAAGCCCGACAAAGTAAAAAGCCTCAAATCGATCAATAACATTTCATATTTACCGGTAACAATTATTTATGGTTTTACATAAAGAAACAATTGAAATATAAGTAATGTGACCGGAAGGGCATTTAGTTAACAAGGTGCCTTTTTTTGTATTCAAAGTGAACTATGCTAGATGTTTTCCCTTAGTTCTTTTTTCTATAAATGACCTTTACTTTTTGGAAGTTATCCTATGGCCGTGTTTCATTCCATATGCGCATTTCTAACAGTGAAGAAATAGAGACAACTTTACTTCATCCTGACCGTTTACCGCTCAGTTTTTCGCTTTTTATCTGATTGAACGATGCATTTTCCAGACTTCATCGTCACCTCAGACACCACCCTGGCGCCGTTATCTCATCCCTTTGTTTCTCGACCACTTTGATTCACTCTATTGGAGCCCCATTCCACCACAGAGGATCTGTGACGAATCTCATCGCCCTTTTATAGCCTCATTTTGCATGTGCAAATTTCAGATTCTCCTGAAGATACGCTCTGTTGAAGAGCGAGCGATTTGATCAGCTTCAATCAGTCGATTTTGATAAAAGGCCACGTCGTCAAATACTAAACGCGGGGGTTGCATATTGTTACAGTAATAGGAAAATACTATAAGACCAGCGAAATGTTTGTTTTTGTGAATCATCTTTTAAACAAATATGGAAACGAAGAGAAATCGGTTCCATGCATAAAAACACGACCGTCGATGAACAGTATTAAGTTGAATGTCACAATGGCTCTTGTGGTAACAAATGCGATAGATGTTTCAGTTAATGCTCATAATAGTCCTTTTATCTCATTCAATGACGACTGCGCTGAGATGAGTAAAGTATATCTGTTCGTCAATATTTTACAAAAAATAATTTCCGTATACGTCTTAGTACTTATTATATTATAACATATGTTATAAAAGATGTTCTATACATATAAGAGATACAAAGAAAGCATAAGAATTCTTGTTTCTGGTTCAAAGAGATTTACTTCTGGTGTATAGTTATAAATATAAATATACGTATCCGACAGGGTACTCCGGTTAACTACCGTGGTTCAAGGCTTTAGTCTTATAATAGGGACGGTACTGTTATCGCGTCAAACAGGCTGAAACTACCGTCTTTAGCTCATATTTTCCATTTGATTAAATTCGACGATCTTCAAACTTTTCCGTAACTCATATCGATGACTAACATAATCTTACTTATTTCAGAAATCACACAAAGCGTTAGGTGTCAACTTTAGCCGTACTTCATGACTTTAGGCTCACACTCAGATCTTGGAGTTTCGAAGTGTAAGTTTTGATGCCTTATTACTATTAGTGTACATAAGTTAATTTTGTCCGTACGTTTGAATGTAACAATGTTTCACTTGTCCCAAATAAAAATACGATTTTCTTTCACGTTCATTATTACGTACAGATTAACCTAAAATCTAGGAATCAGTAAGAAATCGTCACTTAAACGTGTCCTATTATATTCTAAAGATGTTTCTTTAGAATATAATAGGACACGCATGGAGATTCAGATTGGGAACCGAATGCGTACACACTAAACTACACACGGCAAAGCAATGAAAATGTTGGTTGAAAAGCGATGCCCGTTTTTACAGATATGTATCCTAGTGCCGGCCGCAATTTGTTTTCAATAAAACAACAAGCAGTAAAGCTAGAAAACTAATTTTTTGGAGGCTTTTAACCGCCGATTCTTCAACTTGTACAATGTAGCTCTTCAATCGTGTCCTTTGTGCGCTTGCTCGTCTATATGCCCCTGCGCGTCCGTAACGTCTGTGAACATTGACTAACTACAATGTACAATAACTTCGACCGGTTCTGACCAGCTGCACATTGGTTGCTCCCCACACTTCAGACCCTAACTCTATTCTATGGTCTTCTCTTTGATCCATACAGCACATACTAGACAATTCCTGGATACCGGCTACCGAGTGACGGCCGCTAGCTCTCGCTGAAGCTGGGCCTTTGTAACGTAGTATCAGCCAGGATAGGGCCCCGAAGCAACCCTTAGATGAAACTGGCCCATGACCCTTTGCGGGTTCTATATCTTCTTTCGTGACGAATGACAGAAGATGGCCTCCTGGGAGTTTCAGTGGCTTATTTTTTAATGAGTCCGTCATCGCCAATGAAGTTTAGGGGCGAAAGAGAAAGAAAGAGAGGGTGGGGAGACAAGTGGGGTTCATCGTTTGGCACTGGCGGATGAGACCGCTGACTGCACATCTAGCCAACTGTATAAATGGGGCAGAATGTTACACCAATGTACCCTAACCGGTAGTGGACGCAGAGGAGCCGTTATTTCTGGGGGGCAAACTCCACCCAGAACGTGACGCACAGTTCGACGCTGCAATATCTGTCGCAGCGCATCGCCAGCAGGACAACCTTCCAATGCCTGCCAACGCTGCCTGCCCTGTCCGCGGCTGCTTGGTCTCAGTGTCGACACACCCAGAGATGTGTGCTCCAGAGCTATGGTGGTAGTTGGTTTAGGTAGACTGTCCTCGGTTTTCTGCAAAGAGGGAAAATTAGGGGCAAAACGTCGAACAGACATAAACGGGGGCGTAGGGGCAAGCGGGTGCTTCTGGGTGTCATGAGAGCTCCATAGACATAGAGAGCGAGAGAGAGAGAGAGAGAGAGAGAGAGAGAGAGAGAGAGAGAGAAGATCAAGCGTGGGCTGACTTTCCGAGACTCGCTGTGACTGCTCGTGGGACGAGCTTGTCCAAAGGGGAATGTAGGGAGAGAATTCAGAGGAACGAATGCCCCTCGGAACTTCAGGGGCAACGCTACCGATGCAAAGTATATTCGCTTTCTCTTCGACCAATAATAATAACGGTAGCTGTTTCAAGTAATAGCTACTATCTCATCCAGCGGTTATCAATGGGTCCATTTTTGGATACAATGATAGAAAGACTGTTACTGGTTGAGAACTCTTTTTTATGACGAACCACTTAGAACCACACGAAAATAGAGGAAGCGAAACACGATTACTCAAATTTTCTGCCTTTTTTTAAAGGCAGTTAAGAGAAACTAAAAGCATGCTATGTGGCTCGATCTCTGCAGTGCATCGTTCAATAATAGCAAATATTACGTAATAGTAATACAAGATGTATGTTTGTAATTAATTTTTTGGAAGAGTCAACTTAAATGTATTGCTTTTGAATTCAATGGACATTTGTTTTTGTAGCAATGTATAATACATACACTACTATCTGTCACAGAAGTATATAAGAAGATAATCTAATAGATTTTAAAAGAAATAAATTATTTTACAAGAATCACTGCTGTTTCGATACCTGTTTTTTTTTCAAGAAAAAATTCTACCCGCATGGTAAGAACTGTAGTTCTCTAGTTAATTTGCCAAAGAATCGTCCAATGGTTCGGCGTCCCAAAGGAAATAGATCGAATATTTGGTATCGTATCACAAACACTCTATACCTGCTGTTGTAAGGAAACTTCAGAATTCTCTACTCTGTTCTTGATTCGCATAAAATCGGGTCCTCGCAGTCCAAACTTGAAAAACAAAGTATATTGTGCTTACATATACTGCTATAACGCGGCCAGGCACACAATAGGGAAGCAGAATCGATTTGATGGATTCGCAGAGGAAAGCTTGAATGCGGTCTATTGCCTATTTGGCCTACTTAGTTTTGAAGGTAAAGGGAAGATCACAAACCCTTGAAGACAATGTGATAATACACGCTCAAATCAAACTTGTTGCAGAGGATTTGCGTCGGCGAAAACTAGCAAGAACACCCGTAGTAAAGTTATACTGCTGTTTGAAATTGACTTGCAACCTATGACACGACTCAAGCCGATTTGAAGCGTATGGCTTCGATCTTCTATCATGCTAACCTCACAAGATAGCCTTATGCGTTACAGAATACTCGTCGTACTCACGTTCATGTGCCAAGTGAGGTGGTGTCAAAAACTCAACTAGTATAAGAAAATTGAAGCTTATTTTGAGAGTTTGATATGATGCCCGCCTTACAACTAAAGGTGTACGGACTAGTTCTCGCTACAACAATATTTGAATTACTCACAGATCACAAGTCTTTAGGCAAAAATAATACCCAACAAAAAAACAAGCAGTTTTGTTTGTTGTTGGGTGTTATTTTTTTCAGAAATTTTACAGAAAACACTCTTTCCAATATTAAGTTCCGCAAAAAGCCAGGACATACACGTAGAAATAAAATTCTGCCTTATCCAATTCTGGAAAAATCGTACCATTTTGCCTTTTATGACTATACGGCGTTGTTCACTTCTTAGCTTACGAACTTCAGTGAGAATTTCAGGGGACAAAATACACTCTGGATAAACATCGAGTCTTAGATAGCAGTTGGAACCGAAGCGATATACCGAGACATAAATTAAAGAAAAAAAGTAAACAGTTTAAAGAACATACATTCTATCCACAAATGTGGCTTTCAGTGATCTTAGCTAGGCTTCGTAAAATCTGAATTTAACGTCTGAGAAATGTATTAAGTGACTGACTGCTTTTGACACACTATATAGTAATCCATACCTATGATCCAGTGGAGTATCTCAACGGTGTAATAACCAGCCGACATCTCTCGCTTATCAGTAGCTTACGACTAATCGATGGAAATCTCTCGTGCAAATCTTAGCGAACAAAAAGGTTTAAGTACATCGCATCTCAGGGCAGAACACACAAGTTGAAGCAAATCAAAGTCCTATGGATGAATCGTGCTCGTGTTAGCACCCTATTGGTGCGCGCTCAATGTCGCATTCTCGCCACGGCAGATTTTCGTTACTCCTGTCGTTGGCCATCGTTGCCATTCCATTGTTGATTAATAATTGACAAGTCGGGCTGTTGTCGTTCCCATAGAAAGCAAAAAGAGGGGCGGATCATACGGTACTGGGCTAATGTGCGAGATTTTTATGGGGCTATGCAACGGGGGACGCTGGAGGTTCAGGCGAAGTAGGGGAGAGATCAGGGATAACCGTTATATAGGACAACAGGGAGCCTAGGTAAGTCTTGCCAGGTTTGCTAGGCTTCGGCCGGCAGCAGCAAATCCGTGGAGGAACTGGCCCGATTGTAGCCTCAACCTTGCCACTACTCCTAATACCAGCAGGACTTCCACTACCAGTACCAATACATCTCTTCGAACAGGACGCACTAAGCTTGTACCTGCCCCTGTAAAAGGACTCATGCAGCCTCACCGGGTGGAGTCTTCTCGCTACACATACTTCGACGGAAGGAGAAAGCCACCATCTCAACCAAGCTTGCGCACCCGCGAAAGCATGTGCCGTGGGCTCTCGTAGCGGTGACGGCGACGGTGCTCCCGAACCCGCGTCTGCTGCCGCAGTTGGTATCCGTCCATCCATATTTCTTATTGGCCGACCACTCTCGGGTCTGCGGGCCTTCATTAAACAGAAGGCGGCCCAACCCAGTCTTGCCAGGCCCCGCCGAAGGCAGCGAGCAGGTCAAAGCGCGCCAGCCCGAAGGCCCTAGTAGCAGTAACGACGGCGCTGGTAATGGCGACGACGACGACGACATCATAACAGAAAATGAACTAAACTTTGCCGCGACAGGCTCCGCCAGTCGGAGATTGAAGTGGAAGGCTAGGTGGGTGGGGGGATAGGAGAGGGGGGTCAACGATCAAGAAGAAGCCAAGGAGGAGAAAAAGACAAAGACAGGCGAACTAACCAACTCAGAGAAGAGATCAAGCAAAGAAAAGGAGACCTTTGAGAAAGAGCACCATGCGCCTGCGTTGATGTATACTGCACTGTAAAAAAAAAAAGGTTTCGGCGAGCGAAACGTACCACCTTGATATCCGTATATACCGAAATATTTGTTCATTCGTAGAGTTGGCTCAAATCAAATCTGTAGCGAGTGTTGAAAGGGATACGTTTATCTTGCAATAAACAATTGAAAGGAATTAATCTTCTTCGTTTTTTTTTCTGAGCTAAATTTAATGAAACCTAAGTAAATTACATATTTCAAGCTTTATGTCTGGTACTGCTGGCCCCTAGTACGTAAAAAATTTAACTAAACCTAGGTTTACGGAGAGCATTCAATAGTATGCGACGCACACTTATTCAAAAGTAGCTCTCGGTGTTATTTTACCCATGCAAACCTTTGTTAGGAGTTTCGCAAGTCAACAGTTCAATTATATCATGCAGAAAATGTAACTAGCTGGTAAAAATCCGCTCAACAATCACTGGGATTGCTAACATCTGGTTAGAAAGCTACTGGCGGAACGATACTGAGACCTTAGCCGTCCCTTGACCAGGCTTCTTGACGTCTGACCGATGCAGGTTGAGTAGCAGCTGTTTCTTGCCCCTTCAAAGGTCGAGTCTGATCGTCGACGGCCTAAGGAAGCTGAATGCTCTATTTCCGCATTTCACTCGTTTCAGCTTCCACCTGGTCCCGTAACAAATGAACACTCGAGAGGCTCTCTGCTTCGCAATACTCCACAGATGCATAGAGGTAAAGATTCTCTTCACAAAGCTGAAACAGCCATGAGCTAATAGTTTACCAGCTAATAACGCGGGACAAATCGAAAGGAACTATGCCTGGGGCCAGTGAACTCCTACTGGCCCACAGGCTGCGCTGGGTTTATGCGAACTGCAGGGTTAAAAAGCCGTATATTATTGAGTTGGTATCGAGCCATTTGCATTACCATTTTCTCTAAAACAACGCGAGCAAACCTTAAAGCAAGTGGCCTGGAGCGATATTATGAGCTAAAACCAAGTAATTCACATATTTTGAATATGCCCATATTTTTCTTTTTTTTTGTCACTATTATGTTTTTTTTTTATAGTTGTTTTACTTCTAATTTTGTAGGAGGTTATTTCTTTATTGTGCCTGGAAGTGGTTCATGAGATCGTTCATTTAAAAAAGATTTTATTTCAAAAAAACTTTTTTCATGTGGGTTTTATAAATTCTGGGTTTTGTGGCTGTTAGTTTCCCTTATGTTTTCAATAACCGCAAATTTGTTTATCAGCAAGTATAAGGCTTTGTGCAGGCTTCTGCTTAGCGTTCCACCTTAGCCATGCAGAGAAGTTGAACATCGGTTTCTCCTTATACTCGTGCAGCCCGCTTACAGCAAAAGGCCATGTCAATATATCTTGAAGGGTGAGGCAAACACCCTATTCCATCCTACAGGGTAGCGCTCGGTTTTTGAGATCCGCGAGTTGGGACATTATGATACATGTGAGACCAATCTGCACACGTCGGCATCGTTGCCCCAGTCCTCGTTCATTCTCGATCGACGATCAACTGACTCAAGTAAAGAAGGATGGGTCGGCAAGAATCTACTGATAGTTGCTCCGCTTGCGTCAGCGATAATTTCATCGTTCAGGCCGTTCGTGAACTCTTTGACACCATTATAGCTCGCACGCATTATTCACAGCAGGTGTCTAGCAGCTGCTCTGTTCACTTGTGACAACTGATCGAGAGGAACCTGGCTATGAGAAACTAAGTTACACTTAACGCCATATATGTATACATATAATGATTAAATAGCACATCATTATTGAGCGTCTTATGAGCCCTAAGAGTGCTGCGCAGATACCTATGTTCGGTGATACAAAGCGACCGCGATCTAACGACTGCGGTCGTTTTTGTTATCATCCCGTTGAATAAGCTACTTTTTGCATAAAAGCCTCTCTACGTTACATGTAGGAATGGTTAACGCTTTCAAAAAAACCATTTTGGTTCTATTATCTAGTATATCAGCAGTAGAGTTCCTCATTTGTAGTACAAATATTCCTTTAATCTCTGTTTCTCCTGTATTGCTTTCCGTATAAAGCTGCCTCTCGAAACTTAATCATCAAAATCAAAATAATGGCAGTTTTCTGTTTTTTTTTTTTCTTTTTTCTGTCTGCGATGCGGATTAGGCAAAACATCATTTCTACAATAATATTTTCGACAGTACTTGAAGTTCCCAAGGCGAACCCTTTCCCAAGTTCCCAAAGTTCAAAGCCCTTGTTAACCAGCACGCACTATGACAGAACAGCGTCAGGTGTACACAGATTTTCCCATCCTCCGCACAGTTCTTTGCATGAGACAGCTTATCCGGTTTCCTTAACGGTATTCTTCCGGGTTACAAAGTTTGTCATTTCTCTACCACTGCCTATAACCGTTTTACTAATGTTTGCAAACGTGTTTCAGCCGAATTATTCCAAAATCCTACTACATGACGCCTCCTTATATGTGGCCACAAGACCTTTCGACCTTTGTTGAAAAGCACTAAAAAAAGGGCATGGCACCGATATTGGCCCACTACTCACTGATACTGAAAATGCCCTGTACTATGATTATATAATCATTTTTTATCATTTTTTTTTTTATCATTTCGTTGTCGAGAGAGAACTTTTTCACCACACTTTCTACAGTATCAAGTACCTATCAAAACAGACGTTAAAAGCAACAACTCAGCAAATAACTCATACTCGTCAAAGTCGCAGTCGTTTATGTCTTCGTAAAAATGATGTCCGATAGCATACGTCTACTTATTTTACTACCCAACAGTACCAGCCTTCCCTAAACACACACGGAACCATCTTATGAATGAAAATAGTGACCACGTCATTTGACGGTTTCTATCCTTTTATCATATGCGTCATATTTTAGTTCCGCACTGGTTCAGCACCTGGTACATTGTCGTGCTATGGCCATCAAAGCATACTAGTTAACCCTTCATAACATTGATCGCGTGTTTGCTATAATCCAAAACTCCCGACGTCGCTTAGTGGCTATAGACAGAAGTGTCAGTAAAAGAAATAAAAGGCCAAAATACACGATGAGCGATACCACCAGACCTAGTACAACATATAAGCTCTGCATCGCCAACAATCAACATCCGCTCGTGCCGATCCGCGAAACCCCCAGTAATGGGTGCCACCACTAAGAGTGGTAAACCAATAATGACTCGAAGGCTCGCGTTCTGCAGCTTATACGCCGCTCTACAAACAAAGGTCCACCACGCCTGTTAGCTGTCCCGTGCGCGGAAATCGCTTTGTAACTCCGCTGTAGGGCGTTGCAGTCAAGCCGGTGATGAGGTTCGCTGATGTAGCTGCAGAAAGAGTAGTCTGTTCATGTGTATTCTCTCGACACGGTATGAGTCAAATATTTATTGCTGTGTTTAGCTTTCCGTTATAGACGTCAGATAGGGGGCACATATAGACATCAACGTCGTATAACTATATCGAAGTGGCTAACAGAACCCTGCCAGTGACTTCTAGCGGCTATTACGGAGAAGCAGACGCTCCACTTCTTTCGTTACGTTGCTGTCTTGCCGCCACCTCGTCGGCTAAATAAGCGGTGCCCACAGGGATCCAAGCGGTGGAAAGGATTTCGAGTGCTGTGGACGACCAGGAAAAAAAAGGCGGATGTTGGATAGACGGTGTGTTGAGGAACACTCGCGCAGTCGTCAAGTAGGGGCACTGTTCGTATCGTGTCAATAAATGTTGAGTGTGAAAAAATAGCGTTTAGCAGTTGCTTCACACTAACAATCCACCAGCGGGGTATCACTGATCAAAGGAAAACAATTTTCGGGAAACCTTGCCGATCAACAGGATCATCACTGGCACGTAATAGAAAGTTCGTCGTCACAAACGGCTAAAAAGCCTCTACGAAACATTGCTACGAAGATATAGTCGAAGCAACTTCATTGTTTCATATAACTCAAGGCGAAAGTTAAGTAGCACTAGTGTACTTCGCAATGCGCTCTACCAACGAAAAGAGCCTTGTTTATAAAACGGTGATTCTATGGAATTATAGATAGATAGATAAATAGATATAGAAAGGCATAAGATAAGATAGGTAGATAGATTAGATATAGAAAGATAAGATAGGTAGATAGATTAGATATAGAAAGATAAGGTAGGTAGATAGATAGATTAGATATAGATAAGACTAGATAGATCATAGAATAGATAGATAAGATCAGATAGGTTAGATTAGATTAGGTAGATAGATATATGCGTTCTGTTCGTACACGCATGCGTAGTTATGGTATGTCCATTTACTCTCGCTCTAATTTACATGTGAAGGTGTGATCGGGTCCTGTAGTTCTAGTTACACAAGTTGCCAGTTTTCTTCAAGGAATACAGCGAGATTCCATTGCCCAACGTACATAATACAACAATAACTTAGTTCACTTAAAATTCATATCTCTTTAAGTGATTTTACGGCAGTTACTCGATTATTTTTTGTTATATGGCTAACGAAAATGTACCCATATAGCCTACAAACATTAAATACCCCCTAACAAAGCTTGCTGCAAGCTGCTCACTTATGAGCAAACCACTGTGAGCACTATTATTCATTATCAACAAAATCAACCAGTGACGAAAATATACGTTTGGGAACAGAGAGAGAAAAATGTCGATGAAACCAACCTAGATGATCGTCGTCAACGTAAATATTTCGAGTTTTATAACCGATACTTAAGCTACCAGGTATTCTATCAAAGGGCCACTTTAGCATCGATTAGTTGGTTCCGCAAATTGTCCTGCTGCCGATGTTGTCATGCTCGTTTAGGCTCCAACCTTAACAAGTGCTGGAGCTAAGCTCCTGCATTTTGTGCTTTTTTTTTTTGCTAATTTTACTTTTCTGTTATGTTTTTCGTGCTTAACTATGTGCAGAATTTCCCAGCATAAAGCTTCTCTTTATTTACGCTTGCCCGAGATGATTGTTACCTGATCATATGTTTTTATTTTTACCTGATCATACGTGCTTATTACTTGAGTTCAGACACTTGCGAAGCTAGTTGATAGTTCCTTACCGATTGACTTAACGGACAAGTTACAACGTTGACACATAAGTAATTATTGTTTTTCCATGTGTCGAACAACCGATTACTATCCGAGGAGTGATGTTTTTTTTTTTGGGAATAGACCGTGGCGACGCCTATGTTGAAGTCAAATAGTAATATAGCACTTCGTTGAATGCACTTTGTAACAAGTACGGAATTAGTTGTCGTAACGGCTTTATTTTTACAAATTTTAACCGTTATGAAAATTTTGAGCTGCTCAAAAAAGGCCGACAGAGCTCTACCGATAAATTTTACAATACAGCTGAATCCAACAAGCGAGAGTTCGTACGGATGCACTTTCTTTTAGCCAGATGGCGCCTGCGTTACCAAGTTCTGTAAGCTGTGAAATTAGTCTAGTTTCTGTGCTACGCTATATGTTGACAGCAATAGTATGTGTCTCCGAAAAAAATGCCAGCAATTTTAGCGAAAATTCGCCTTATAGAAAGTTCAAGTAGAACGGGTCGTTCTCGACCGTGCTGTTTGTGCATAGAGCGTATTCACCTTTATGGGGAGTCACGGATAGTCCATAGAATGTGTCAGCACTAGGACAACGCCGTATTCCGGCTCAAGTGCCATGACATAATCTGAATGGCTTCTCCAGCGATGGTGTTTTGTAGCACAGTACGCCGTTCGTTTTCGAAGGAACTGTGTGAAGTGCGCTTTTGAGCGAAGTGGTCATAAAGCGATTGTGTTCCAAACGAAGCGTCTAGCCAAACAGGTACGACGATCATATCTAGCCAATATTGCCACCAAAGGATCTGACAGATAGATTTAGTATTAGCTTTATTTAAATTATTCTTAGCACGGCTTTTTTTTTACGAGTGTTGCCCTGTGTAGCGCAACACAAGGCTGTGCAGGATCTTTCCTATGCTAACCATCCTATTACAAGTAACAACGTAGGCTGATATACTCAATTGTATTGTACTGCTCAGTGACAAACGTAGTCTCGAACATCCTTTACCGCTACTGTAATTTAGATAAGTTGATTTGCCTAAAATAAAGCCAGCAGGAATTAGTGCTATATATATCGAATATTTTGGCAGTTGAAAATTGTTCAGTCTTCAGTGGGGCCTGCTATTGAATAGCCTTCATTTAAGCGTACCGCCATCGTTGTTAGGCTGAGCTCCCTGCGATATTTACCAGCATCTCATTAAATGGCTGTGTATTTAACTGGTATTACCCAATGCGCGTCGCCATCTTCACAGTCCAGATTCGAAACTAAGTCACAATTGTAACTTGGTTACCTTGTGTGCTTCTTTGGATCTCAACAGCGTCGAATGGACCAGATACGATATCACAACTGCGCGCATTCGAGCACCACAAACACATCCGCCATTACAATCGGCTTCTGTTCGCATAGCAGGTTCGCACCGGCGAAACGAGAGGAACACCGTGTCCGTAACATACGAATGTTCGCGGAAAAATAACATCCAACTACTAACTACCCTAGCGCCTTCTTTACTTGCAAATGCTAGTACTTACTGTCCTAGTTACCGAGTTAACGAAGTGACACGGAAAGAAAGAGGCCATCTTAATGAGACGGTGTCCAGTTTTCGGTTTCCGTCCGCTGATCTCGCCCAGTCAGGATATGGCGTTTCCTTATCTTGACTCGACTTACTCACACACGCCCGTGCGCGTGGAAGGTCTAATAGCGAGGTTTAGTCGCGGTGCGATTGTTCTCGTCGTAGGCTGGCTGAGGCCGAATCACAACCTTAACCAGCTGTCGAAGTCAAGTGCTTTGGTGACGACTAGAACATACCATTCGAACTCGCAAAGCCCAATCCAAGGTTTTCAGTGGTGGGAGCAAGAAGAGGCCCTTGGCTAGTTTGGTTGCGGGCGGCTATGGTCTATTGGCTCGGAACGTGCGGTCACGATGCCCCCCTTGCTTTACAGAGGTAGGATGTACTAGGGGGACAGAGATGTTAGTGGTGTATTGAGAGGCTGGGCCAGGCTGCCGGACCGGAGAGCTCATGAAATAGTATCGCCGATAGCCCCTAGGGAGCCATAGTGGCAGTAGCTATAGGCAGTCGTGGCGTGGCCTACCGCCGGGTCCTTCTTAGACTTGTAGGTCGTCTTCGATACGGATTCGGGGTCGATTTGCCCCTGCTTATTGCGTACCACGACGGAGCTACCATCAAGCTCTAACAGCCGATCCTGCCTGACCTGATCCGACAGAGCGACTCGTCGTGCTGGAGAAGCATGGAGATTTAGCTGTTTTAGGGTGCCCGTCTTGCGTCTGGTTGTCGGCATTTTGCCCTGACTTGGGGGTGGTTAGAGGCAACTCTTACAGTGGCGAACGGGCCGGTCACCAAGACTCACTCACAAAATCCTCTGTCCCTCTGTCTTTGGTAGAGGCTACAGCTCTTTAAGTCTCAACACGCATCCATCTATGCTACTAAAAGAAAGCCAAGAGGTTTTAAGTGACAACAACAACGACGACGACGGCTCTGGCCTTTTCCACTGGCCTCGCTGGCTATGCCTCTGTACTTCAGAATACGAAACTAAGTTTGTTCACAATCAAAATAAAAAGACGTAGTAATTGTGAACTAATTCTAACATGTGCACTGTGTACATCGATTTATGCTTGATCTTGGTGTCAGACTGGCCGATTCCTCTAGAATTTTAATTTTACACTGCATAATTGAAAAAAAAAACATAATTTATCTTGAACCGGTTAGTTTATCGCAAATACATTTAAGATTAGAACAAATTTTATTTTCTTCAATTATATGATATTTGCAGATGCCAATCGTCAATACAAAACCAAAAATAGGCTCCTGACGATCACAATCTTGAGGTTTTACGGTAACAAGAATAGCACTTCACGGATACAAAACCTATAATACCCATGTGGCACGGATGTTCTGTAAGGATCGTATTTGGCATTTCTATTTTGGCAATTCCTTCCTAGATAAAAAAAAAAAAAAAAAATTGGTTTATCTAGGAAAAATTGATAACTATACTAGACTTGTGTATATTTTCGAAACCTGTAAAATTGGGCGTTAATGTAAAAACGAAAATGCCAACTTGGCAATAAGCTGGCAATATTTTAGTGACGACAACAACAATGAAGTAACTATCGATAAAGCGCAGTGAGTAAAGATACAGGTTTCATCTTCTCATTTTGGGACAGTTCCTCAATTCGAGGGTCGAATGGTTAAGCGTGAGCTAAATGATCGCAACGACAATAACTCAAGAATTGTTTTCAACTGTAAGTCTCTAAATTTTACAATATCATATATTGTTATATACAATATGGCTATATATAAAGCCCTTATAGAACAAGCGATGTCGTTTAAATGAAATTTACGCTACGCAAGTGCGCCTGTCGTAGCAATGACTGACTATCCGACTCGAAAGTTGGGCCAAAGGGGTAGTTCCTGCTAGATAGAAACCATCGTAACTACTTCCTAGTTTTGCCATGGTTGCCTATCATACTCAGTACTTTCGATCAGATGGCGTAGTGCGTCCGTATATTAATCGTGATTAGGTTAGACCCTCTGGGAACCAACCGGCCCGTGAGTCGATGTCTGGCATACTATCAAAAACAAAGATATAGAAGAGGTCCAGGTCGTTGCGTAAGCCACTTTCCCAAAGCAAATTTAGCGATGACTAAGACTCACACATCCAATGTGACGACACTCGCCACTCACTACGACACATTAGACTCAAACCGTCCTTTCGCTAGGTTTGACCAAAACACCCTTTGTGGACTCCGCTGATCGGCACGTTCATCGCCCGCCGCCAATCCCTTATTCACCTCCAGCCACCGCCAGTTTGTCTATGTGCGAACTCCCTCGCTGTTATCGCGACGGCACCGAACCCCTACGAACGAGGATGACTACGGAAAAGCCCCCGTTGAAGTTGGGCATTGTTCTTTCCTCAGCCTAAAATTACCCCTTGAAAAGTCACTCGGGCCTGGGCTCGACTTGTACACGAGAGAGTTCGTGATACTTTACCCCTTTGCAGCTGAAATCCTTACAAAGCAAGGTTCTTTGCTCGCCACCTATTCTGCCTGGCTACTATAACAGCTACTGCGAGCACTGTCATTTGCCACCTCGATAACCTAGTCGCTCTCTTGTCGCTTCCCTCTGGGCTGTCTTATATAGGGTGTTTCGTTCAGTTAAATGGCGGTATGCCTTATTGACGTTGAGTCCTACATAAGTAACTCATGCAGAGGTACCATCGTTGCTATAACTCGGTTTTGTCGAACCTCAAAATACGAGTCTTGCCATTGCTGTGCAGTTTGTAAGCAAAGGATTGTTTTTCTTGAATCAGACAAGCTTAGAAGAATAAATGATACGAAATTTGAGTTTCTCATAGACCGAAGTAAATAACTTCAGTAAAAAAAAAAGTGTCCCAAATGTAGGTTATCACCGTTAAGTTCAAAGTTTATAGATATTAGTCTAGACAACTTATCACAACCGATATTGCTGTTTAGCTCTTATCGTTATTCATATGTGCCTTTCTTGCCTCTTTGATATTACCCGGTTAAATTATCTTAGATATTTGTGCCATACAAATTCAGACCCAATTTATTGCTCGTATAATATACAAAATACAACGGTGTAGAGCAGACGATTTTTTATCAAACTAGAAAACACAAATACTCTCAGATTTGCCAGTAGAGGAAATGTATGTGATAATTTCCTAGTCATTTATATGCATATCGCCAACGTGACTCATAAGAATCTGAATATGTTATTATTATTCAACTCTGTAGTCAAATACATAAGCCTATATTTCATCAAAATGTGAACGAGCTCTTAACATAACTCAAAGAGGGTTACTGATCTATACTTTACGTGAATAGGTTATGTGGGTCCTCGCAGGTTTTTCCCAACAGTTCTCGCTGTTGTTACAGCTGTCGACTCTTCCAGTTTCCTTTGCCCTGAATCTTGTTGTGATGATGTTGCTTCTGTTTATTCCACTCAAGCCGCCTTTACAGGAGAGCATTTGTATCACTGCCGCACGAACGATTCCTCCTTTTCTCCTTCTTCCTTTACTCAGGCTATTATGGCAGTATGTTTAGTCTCGGAACGTACGTCTTGTCTATGCCGGCCCACCAAGGCAGCTCGTCGAAATCTCCCGGCGGATCCAGCTCTTTTTGACATCTCCCTATCCTAGCTTGCACTAAAGTCCCCCACCCGAAGGCTTTACTAGCGTTCATTTCCTTTCATCGTATCTCTTAGCTTTCCGTTACCGCTCAGCCAGTCTTTCCTTCTCACTTTCGCTGTCCCTCTTTCTCTCTATCTTTTTCGAGCCCGCGCGAGCGCTTCTATTAAATTGATTTATTCGCATCACGACGTCATGCAACTCCTGATCTCGAATCGCGCAGCAAGCGGGCATTCGGTACTCGGCTGACGTCGTGAGCTTGCCCCTTCTCCACGAGCACCCGCGCAGACCCACCCGCACAACTCGGAAGAGCGGAACCGGCAATTCTCAACGGTTTCTCAACACGATCAGACCACTAAGAAAGAAAGAAAGAAAGACTGAGACAGTGTAGCCTGATGCTGGCGAAGGCTCCTCCGGTGCCTACCGTCAAATCTCAGCCAAATGGCAGCCCAGTCCTCAAACCAGCTTTAAACAGGCTGCTACCAAGAAGCACACGATCCCTGGTCGAACTGATCAAATCGACTTCCAACTTTTCTGACCTTTCGTGGACGGCAAGTGTTGCCCCCTTCTATTGCGCCCCATACCACTGTTTCAAAATCTTTTCTCATCAAAAGATTGAAATGGGGTTTTTCTTCTCCCTTTCACGCTCCCTCCTCTTCTAGTGCAGGCGTTATACGTCCAGTCTTTTCGCTGCGTTTCTCTTCGCAGTGCTCGTTCTTGTACTTTCCGGTATCTTCCACTACCCTTCTCCACTTTTCGGTCTGAGTTTGTCGCAGCAGTGCTTAGTGTTATTGATTTCACTCCTTTCATTTGGTTGTCTACTGCCGCTTCTAAGAAAAAGATAAGGCCTACGCCTTCATGCTTCGATCTGGTGGCGTTCTAGTATCAAGCAAGTACTTCGGGGCAGAGCCAATGAATATCATCCTCTTGTATAGTAATCATTCGCACTTGCACGATTAAGTATTGAGGAATATAGGAGACAGCAGAGGCTGAAGAGTCGGGGAGTCTACTAGTCGAGAGCGGAATAAGTGCTCAGAAGGGTCAGAAATAAGTCTATTAGTAATGCACATAAACGAATGAAAAGAGAACCAGCAGCTAAATTATGAACAAGGTAGGAAGTATACCTTCTTCTGAGACTGGATATTGCACAAGATATGCGTGGAAGGCTGCCGACGTCACGTGCGCGTCGCTCAATTTACCAAGAATAGCGTCGGCGCCAACGCGTACGCTGACGACAATTACAACGAAAGCAACGCGAAGAGCAGCGCAAATGCAAGGAAACACTGATACAGCCATCTGGCGAAGGTGCGTGCAGGGCGCCATATATCCTGATAGTAAAAATCCACATATGAGAACAGACAGCGAATGAACGAAGTCAGCACTCCTGCTCAACGAAGCGATAGCGATTGAAAACCTCGTGAGGGACCGTAATGCTTGGTGCGTGGCACGCAATCGAAATCAGGATGGGTGGACCGGCGATGTGGGGATCATCCTGCAGATATATATATAACTTGCCTGCTGGCACACACAGTGTTAGAGGCTCCGTAATCTGATGGAGCTGTTTATTGACGCCATATTATGGGTGTCCCCAACCATCACAAGTGTATGTATCTACTTCCTCAAATTCTCTTTTAGACGAGGAAAAATGCATTTACGTAAAACTTTTAGATGTTTATAGCTATAACAATCAGTATCTAATCGTTCACTATCAGTCTATATCCTATTTATGTAACTTGAAAAATCATCGATTTTAACAGCGTTTGAGTAAATTACTTCTGTTAATATCTTCTATTTTTTCAAGTATCAAATTATGATAGTGACTACATAAAACTCAACCTTTTTTTGTTTTTAATTACTTCAGACTTTTTATTTCTAGTTGTTAGCTTTATGTTTCTTACAAGAAATTTTTGTCCGAAATTTTGATTTGAAAAATTATATGTAAGATCTTGTAGCATTGTTCTTCAATTTAAACACCATAATAGCAATGAAGCCAATGAAGTCCGCTAACCGTTGATTGGATTAAAATCTAGATGATCCGGCTAGCTTAGCCTTAAAAATAAGAGAACACCCACCAGGATAAACGTAAATAGCTCGTACAGGCATTCACATCATGCTTACCTATACTACGAAGTCATAGACCGGTAGCCAAGTTAATTTACGTTCCGTATGTGTAAATGTAACATCTAGTGTGTAAACAATCCATAATTGACAAGAAAGGCCCGTTGTATTGGCTTCCGAGGCAAGGGTTAACGCGTTGGGCATTCGCGCAGTACCTGATGTTAGACACGGTCTTTCCACCTGGACTGAGACTTTGATACGTGCATAACGTGCACGTCAAATGACTTTGCGTATCACATGCTGTTACTTTCGTTCAACGGGCATATGGTAGTATTTCCAATTCGACGCTGCTATTTTGAGCGCTCGTCAGGCTTGGTGCTATCTGTGCGCTATGATACTGGCTGACTAAATACGCTCTTCATAGCTGTTGGGGCCTCAATCAGTGGCCCCCTTTCCAGTGCCTTCTTAAATGTGCTCTAGTTTACGGCGCGGAGGAAATAGAAAAAAATATCTCTGTACGCCTACCCTCATATAGCGCTTGTCTTAGCCTATTTTCCGCAGCCGGAATATCGGACTCGGGTGCCAAATATCATCGCGAATGAGAGTTAGGGCTGGTAATGTTGTTATTACTATTGATGTTGCCCGCTACCGGAACGACGATGTTTACTACTTTTGTCTACTGCTGCCATAGACAGAGTGAATATATGAGCAGTGTTCAGCAGCCAAAAAGGACTACGCTTAGATAAAACAGGAAATCAGCCGACACGGTCCTCCATCCATCATCACCTCCTAAGGGACATCGAAAAGACGACCAAATGAAGGATGTACGCAATCTCTAGCAATTTAGCATACATTCGTTCTTGTCAGCGTACGACTCATTGGCAAATAACAAACTTGGTTTCGTCGTTGGACCCCTTCCTTCTTTGCGTTTCTCCGTTGCTGTCCGACCGTTCCACGTCTGCAGAATTCTATTTGCACTTGGGCTACGATGTTGTCCTATCGCGCTGTCTATGCACGTTACTATCTTTCTTCATGCGTCGTGCTCGGACTTACGAGAGCTCCTTTTTTTCATCGCGCCTCCGAAAAGCTCTCGCTACTAACTCACTATTGTGACGCTGGCGGAACGCCACATTTTGCTCGTGGTATGATTACAGTCGTGCTTATCCGTGTCGTGTGGGAAGTGTCTTGCTAGCCTCATTTATCGTCACATTATGCGATGTGCGATTTTCTACAGCTGCGGGGGCACTGTGGGGCAAATGCCGTCATATTAAGGAGAAAAGGAGACACAGTCAGAATTCGACGTCACGAAAGTGCATTTGAAAAGTGCCGCGCAACGATCAGCTCGCTAGTATTCGGCATGGGTGGGTGAAGCGAGCAGAAAAGCAACGAGTAAGGGATGAGCACGGGGAAATCTCGCGTCCCTGTCTATTGCTGATGGAAATGATCGCGCCCATAACTATGATCATTGTGATGATGGCAATGATACTGATGATAATAGTGAGAAAGCGGGAAAAATCGTCGCTCTGATTCGGCATCTTACTGGGAAAACACTGTTGGGAGAGGTTATATACAAGCGCGATATGGAGGGGATCTGGGGTCACGAACGAATGCACGGACGGACGTACGTAGAAATAACCACACAAGCCATGATCCATCGAAACTCTCTCGAAAGATATACCATGTGTAGAGACGAATTTGGTTATGAGTTTCGTGTCGACCTACGCAAATCGACATGAGCAAGCCAATCGTTCATAGTGTATGAAATGTTCGACAAGGATTGCTACGCTGATTACCATACGATACAATCGTACGGTAGCCGGCGTTTCGTAATTGTTTTTGATGAGAAGGTAAAGATTAGCAGGAGATAGGCATCTGTCGTCTAGGTAACAGGATCAGGGTGGTAGGCGAAGACAACTGTTAGATCTGGCTTAGAAAAGAATAGAAAAAAAGTGGAGATAACAGGCTGCTCAAATTAAGGCAACAGTGGAGTGATGGGCTGTTTCTGTTTGTTGACCTATCCCCATTGGCAAGGTAGTCGTAAACTTATTCTCAGCTGCTATCTGCCAAAAAGATTTGGTAAAGGAAGCAACATTGCCGCAACGAAACTGTGAGTTGAACGAGTGCCGAAATTGCGATAGAAAAGAACAATACCTAGATCCTATTTTTATAAACCTTGTTGATTCTAAATATTATCTTTTTTAGGTTGAGAGTAGAAACCTGGCAGCAAAATTGCTAGTCTTCTGTCTGTTTATCCAATTAAAAATGCTTTATTACATAGAAGGAAAAGGCGTTTGAGAATATGATCAATGCCAGTTAGCCTTTTTTGAGAGGAAGTCACTAGCCTACAGTATTTCTGTTGAAGGTTCGCCTATTCATAAACCACGCGTTATTATAACTAAACTTTAGAGTTTTGCCATAGTTACTCGAGTCGAAACAACCGAATGCTTTAGCTATTCCGATACTAGCTTCGTCTACCCCACTCTTAACGGTAGAACCTCCAAAGAAGCGTGTCCTAAACAGACTATTAAACTGATAAATGGAAATCTATATTTAAATCTTAGTTGAAACAACTTCGCTATACGACCGGCGGCCTACGCTTGTCTGTTACTTCCTAACTGTCATTGAAAAGGAACGCGTACAGTGAAGCTAAGCTATACAAATGCCGAGGAAGCAAATCATTTAGCCTAAAATGATTCGCTTCCTCGGCATTCGATGTCGCTCATAGTCACTCAACACATCTCAACCCAATCCCCCTACCAATAGAATATCATTACAACGACAGACTCTACGTGTATCGGTCTTCTACACTGTTTTCTTCCCCTTTAATTTCCCTTGCAAATTCAGCTACTGGCCCTTCACGTGAGCGTCTCGCGCTTCTGCTGGAAGCTCTGGGGGTGGACGTGAATAGAGATCGTTATGAAAATTTCATTTGTTCGCGCATTTACTGCTGCTAGACAACGGTTCTCATTAACTTTGTAATCGCCTTTTCGAGCATTCACTTTGTTATCTGTCGGTTACCTGGCTCCCCTAGCAAAGGCTTGACCCCTCGGTCAGCATTGATGTTCATTATCATATAAAAATGTATTGTTGTCTTCGTTAGCTCGAGCGAACTAGAAATGAAAAAGGAGAGCAACCAGTTACCGATGGCCAGTTAGTTACCAGCTCAACGGGTAAATGTCTAGGGAAACAAAAAACAGTGCCTAACGAACGAATAGTCATAGCGAAGCTAAAAGGACTTGGAGAATAAGAAATGCCAACAAACACTCTAAAATACTTAGCTTGTTCGAGAGTGGTACGCGGATTATACGGATACATTCGGATTATTTAATAAATGGCTGCAAATGTTGGCTTTTAAATTCGAAATGTATTGCGTTTGAGTTGACCTTTACACTGACAATTTTTATTGTCGAAGGCGGGGCCTGATCCAGTAACTCTAGAATATTCCTACAAATAGTCTAACACGAACGCTTCAGTACTCCCAATTTTGTAGAATTATCACGTCCAGGAATAACGGTTCTATTTGAATTTTATAATTATTATAAAATTGCCAGGTTTATTAAACCTTTCTGACCTATCCTCAACCTTTGCAGCTTTTGGTTATCCTGGTTTATCACATTTCATCCACTAACGTACGTCAATAATAATATTCAGCAAAATGCGACGCATACATCATACACCTGTATACGCTGTAAAATAATGAAACTGCTTGTGTCTTCTTGTCAGGTCTAGGGAACCACTAAACCACTCGAACTCGCATAGCGCACGCTTCCGTCCCAGACCATAAGCCTGTGAAACAGATGCTCCCTTCGGCTGGCCGTTTTACTGTAAACGGGCGAGAGGCTACCGGAGAATGGTACGGCAGTGGGGCTTTCCGTCGCTGCTGCTGCGACACAATGTTAGAGCCTTTTGTTCTTCGAAGACAATAAAGTCCAGAATGAGGCAACAAGAGCGGCGCGTCAAGTCGACGCGTTCCTCTGGGGCACCCGCGGCAGGATGCAAACTGCGAAAACCGCCGCGCGCTGCAGCTTTCGCCGTTTCTCGACGATGGAAGACTACAGGGGGTAACTGCACTCCTTCAAAGAGGTGCAACCGACAGCTGTTGCTTGGCAGAAGCAGTTCCACTCCTTCCAGTCTCTTCGTGCCCATTTTACCTTTCCTTGGAGAATTGCTAGTCGCTTCTACAACGAAGGCACAACAATGTTGACGACAGACGCACCTTGAGCATGGTTGGACAAAACTCATTACAACGAGACAACATTGGCTAAACTACGATAGAATGCACGTTTTACTGCATGTAACAGAAAGAGTTTCTTCTACAATGAGACTTTATACTATATATATTATCCGTAGGCTCACGTACATCGAACGAATTTTCCATAGTTAGAAATAGTTGTGCTTTATTTTCATCAAACCCATTCTAGGCCTTAATCGGCAAAATAGCGGAGAGGTAAAATAATAGGCAAAAAATAAAGCTCACCTTTCTTCTATAACGCTTGAAAATATCTACAATAGTTAAGCATACGAAAAATTTCGGTGTAGTTCAGTAATCCCTCTCAGATCTTAGATTTCGCTAGCTGAAACAATTATTTTTCTCAAGGGCTAGATCATGACGGTTCTATTCAACTTGAATTGCTATACAAAAAACGTTAGGGAGGGGTCTGTCTAGGAATTACAATTTACTATACTATCCGCAACTAAACAAATATATTTTTTGGTCATATTTTTCTTTGCGGTCGCGTTGCTCTCCTATTATAGCATTAAAGTAAACCCTGTTAGACAATCTTCATTTTATAGGACTATTTTTCCTGCTGTTGTAATCGTTTAGCAAATCATTCAAGTTTAAAGAGTGAGTTCTGTTGGGGCCAGCTCCTTTACGATCTATGTCACTTCGGCCGAGGACGCGCGATCGAACGCTCGAGATTTCCGCTGCTGCCCTCTTCTATTGATACGGTTGAATGAAGTGAAATAGGCGTGTCAGTAGCTTGTGGGCTGACTGAAACCATGCTGAAGCAAGAGGGCTTGTCAAAGAGGATTAGCTGTCCTTCATAGCCTGCGTTCCGGGCTTTCCGGCACCGCCACCGCCACCGCTCCCTTTGGTTTAACCCGGGCAGCTAGATCTGAACGCCCACGGGGACCCAGCCCAGCGATATTGGAACTACTACAGTGCAGCATCGACAAGCCTGCGCGTTCACTGTTTGAGACGTATTTTTAAAAAGCGAACACCGAATAAACGAGGTAATTTTGCACTCATATGCAGACATGTACGACCGTGCTTCGTGTCCTTATGGCATGGTTGACTGTGTTGTCAGTATGTCAATACAGGCCAGCGACAAGAATTGAACAGTGTTTGTCAACAACGGCATGCCCAAAAAGCTTGAATCAGGTTCCAATGGTAAGTGGGATCGGGTCAAACATTCATGGACACTGAACTGTTATAAAAATGCTAGAAAATGTTGAAAATGATCTTGTATTTTAGATAGAATTAGATATGTTCCAGTCAGACTCAGATTGTTATGCTTGAAAATTCTGCTATTTCAATGCTGGATCCGCTGTGGCATACAGCAAATTTCACCGAAGGAACAAGTGAGGAAATCGATTTAGCCGATCTTCCACGAAAATGTTGACATACATGTGAAGTAAATTCAACATGTTGCACTGAGGAGAATGTTTTGATCTTTCTATTAGCGCGCATAT